>NC_043002.1:14983271-15015771 GCF_006345805.1 Octopus sinensis
TATGAGCAATGAGATCGGTTGAATCGCCTGGTCATCTGTTCATTAGTGTTACTGCTTTCGTCGAAACTTTGCAACTACTATTATCGGTGTTCTTGTTTTGCTTTTAAAAGTCTATAAGTTCACAGAATAATTAGAGCGTCGCAAAAAGAAAACTGTAGCAGAGTTTCTTCTGGCATCTCACGTGCTGAATTCAAAATCCCTCGTAAACAACTGCGCCTATGTACACACGTCCGTATAAGTTGTGTCGTGTCTTTCTTAGATATTATGCGAATTGCTATGACAATCATGTTTAACTTTAGAAGTTAAATCTCAGCAATGAAACAAGGGAATATTTTTAATGGGTCCCTATGCCCCACGAAAAAGCAGCCAAATATCCACAAGGTCGTAATCTACCAAAATTATAAAATGAATGACCTATTTGAAAGTGTTCCATGAAGCATACCATTGCTTCTATCTAATGCCTGAGGCCAGAAATTTCGAGGGTAGTTGAAATCTCTTACTTCAGTCCATTACTCATAAATTATATTATTTACGCAGTATTTGAATCCCGAATACAATAAATGAGAACATATAACGGATCTTTACCTTGTGACCGACAGATTAAGAAAATATTTTTTGTAACTAACACTTTCAAAGTTCGTATACTTGTTTGTGCGTTTGTACTGGATTTAGCTTTAAGGTTTTAGGGTCAGGGTTTTAGGGTTAGGGTTAGGACTAGGGTTTTAGGGTTAGGGCTTTAGGGTTAGGGTTTTAGGGTTAGGGTTTTAGGGTTGGGGATAGGGTTTTAGAGTTAGGGTTAAGGTTAGGGTTTTAGGGCTACAGTTACGGAAAAAAGGAAAAAGTGAAGCACGAACGATTATGGTGATGCCATGAAGTAAACATGCTTCAGATACACTCATTTATTCATACAAACACAACTGAGATGAAATATGTCATAAATAACGCCGAATGTTATTGTTGACAAACAACAACAGTAATTTTATTCAGCTGAATACACGTCATTGATTGGTTGAAATTACCGAAATACGATTTTAACAAGAAATAACTTCCAAAATACAGAATGTTCCCAACAACGCCAAGAGTAAAAAATGTTTTATGTGACACATTCTACCAGTATACGAAGTTTGAAAGTGTTTAGTTTTAAAAAAATATTTTAAAATCTGTCGGTCAAGAAGTAAAGATTCCAAATATCACAAATTGTGTTTTTGCTCTAACGTTTCTGCCACACACACTCCCACTTAGTCTAAGACATATAGTGCCTAAGATACGAACACACATTCTAGATTTGATCGATCATCTACAAAAGTGGAAAGCAAAATCAAAACAAAAAAAAGTTCAACTCCACACAAGCGACCAGCAACTTTACCATTAAGAGACCCCAATAGATTTAATGCGATTAAATTTGATCACAATTTTAATTGATGTATAAGACGAAGGTAATCGAAGAAACACTTAACTTATTAATCAAGTGAAGCTTCGATATAATAGCTTCAACATAGTTTAGCCTTCCTCCGTTGGAAATTATAACATAATGTGTTCTGCTCCATTGAGTAAATAATATAGCTTGATTTAAATTTGACTTAAAAGTACCAATATTTTATATATATATATATATATATATATATATATTATATATATATATAATATATATATATATATATATATATATAATGAGGGGAGAGAGTGATAGGCGGTTATAGATAGATAGGGAGAAATACATGGTTATATATTTCTTTCTAATTTTTATAGAATTTTATATACAATTTCCTTTCGTGTATATAATGGAGTAAACACGAAACAATTGATTCGAAGCAGCGAAGTGTGAAGCAAATTGTGAACATATGTAAATGGAATTACCATTCAAGTAATCGATATATATATACAAATTTATATAATGCTGTTCTTGTATATATATATACGTGTGCATCTGTGTGTGTGTATGTTCTTGTGAGTGTCTGTGTGTGTCCCTGCTTGTGTTAGTGTGTCTGTCTTTATGTCGATCTGTTTTAACTGACGAAGAAAGATTAATCTATTGTAAAATATTCTTGGGGGCGCCCTTAATATTGGTTTCAAATTATGGGAGCAGGTCAGTTGCTTCACTGAGTGGGTAGGTCAATTATATCGCCTGCATTGCTCAACTGGTACTTATTTAATCGACCCCGAAACTGATGATTGGCTATGTCGACCTCAGTGGAATTTGAAGATATAGGCACGCACGCACACACACACACGCACACACACACACACACGCACACACATATATATATGTATGTGCGCGTGTCTGTGAGCACACGCAGGTTTGTGTGTATGTGTGTATCTCTCTCTCTATCTAATGGACACATAATATACATCTTGTCCCAAAAGTGCATTCATATAAAGAATGATAATATAAAGTTAGTGTTTGTTAATATACATTTCACTTTCAACTTCAATATAATCTATAGACGCATTGTAATTCTATATTCAGGCCCATTTGATTTCAAATTGCTAAATATTATGTTCCTGGCAGTGATACTAACACTCAGCTATGGAACCGCAAACGTGAAGAAATATTCATCCAGGATTTGAGCGTTCTAGTTCGTTGCTTTTTCCTTGTGCCACAACTGTTGATGGTTTTATAACGTAAGATCTTTCTTTTAAATATACATTAGAAAAAGCCTTTTACTATGATTTTCAGTGAATGCCGACAGTATTCTTCAGAACACCCTTGCTCAATCCTTTTGTTTGATACAGCACCAATGTTGTAGACACTTGACGTTACTACGGCAGTTTTGGGGTGGCCGTAATGCTTGAAATGTTAGTTCATTAAGTATGAAATTTGTAGTAACGTATATGGTAAATTTTGACAGCTGTTTATTTTGCGCCAATATCATATTTTGACAATGTTTATTTTTTATTAGAGTGATGCCACATCTATTTCTTTATTCTATCTTATTTTGCGCTTTATAAAGTATTTGCAAATCGTTTTTTGATATTTTTTTTAGAACTGGATAAGTAGGAAATTCGTACAGTTTTGAAATATGAATTATTTCTTGGAAATACAACATCACAGACAGCTCGGTATATTAATGGAGTATTTCATTCTAATGTTATTACACAACAGAATGTATCAAGTTGGTTTACAAAATTTCGTTCTGATAACCTTGATCTCACGAATGAGCAACGTGGTCGACCAGAAACAAAAGTGGATAATGATAAGCTGAACGCCACCGTCAAGACAGATCCATCTCATAGTGCCGGTGAATTATCGTTGTTGTTTGGTGTTAGCACGTAAACAATATTGACTCACCTAGTTCAAATCGGTAAAGTGACAAATTTTGATAAGTGGGTTCTACATGAACTCAAGGAAAATCAGAAATAGCAACGTTTGGAAGCTTGCATTATGCTTCCTTCTCGTCACAAAAATGAGTAATTATTTATCGAATTCTAAGATGTGATGAGATATGGATGCAATACAACAGCCGTGCACGTTCAGTACAATGACTGGACAAGGTCGAGCCACCAAAACACAGTCTACAAAGCAAAATTCATCAAAAAAGCGGATGGTGAATGTTTGTTGGTCTGGCGCCGGTGTGATTTATAATGATTTCCTTAAACCTGGCCCCTCACCCCTCAATCGTGGTCGAAGTTTACTGTAGCCAACTGGACGAACTGATGCGGAAACTTACAAATAAACAGCTTAGTTTAGTCAACAGATCTACTCATATTTTACTGCAAGACAACTACAGACCACACTTCGAAAAATGACATTGGTGAAACTACATGTTTTGGAGTTGGAATTTCTCCATCATCCACCATACTCAGCTGAACCTGTGCCTATTGACTATCACTTCTGCCAGAATTTGGATACATTCTTGCCAGGAAAAAATTAATTCAGACAATGCTTTAAAACAAACCTTCCAAGATTTTATTGACTCTAGATTACCAGGCTTTTACAGTTCTGGGCTGGACAATCTACCGCTGAAGTGCCAAAAGAATATTGACATTATGGGGGAATACTTTGATGAATAAACTATTCCTTGTATTTATAAAATATTAGCAAACATTTTTATCGTTTATACAAATTTCATACTTGACAACCTAATATAATTCCACATCTTCAATGTGCTCTTCACTAAATAGATTGTAGCGGTAGATTCACTTAATTGGAACAAGTTACATTATTGTAAAATAAAAAAAATATATAATGGTCTAATTAACCGTTTTGATGATAAGCCACTCATATTCTAACTCGTGGCGAATTAACAGGATATGCTTCTGTACAACGCGGATACTCGAGTCCCACCTAGGTACAATTTAAGGTACACTTTGCTGCAAAGCGTATCTACCCTCTACATGTCTCACAATGTACCATTCGCATACCTCAACACTTCGATCTGTATTATTTACCCGGCAAACATAGACTATTCTCAGTTTGTAAAATTTACAATGACAATGCTTGATTTTGAAATTTCTGTGTTACCATTCTTTATCGTATATCTAGGGTCATTTCTACTTGATTCTTTCTTGGTTAAGGCTTATGAATTATTCGTATTAAACTCATTACTTTCGCGCAAAATACCTGTATACATATACACTCATATACACAAAGAGCACGCATTTTCCAAACAACGTCGGATGAAATCATTACTGACCGAAGTCATTATCTACTCTGTTTGTAAATGTATATAATACATATATGTATATATATATATATATATATATATATATATATATATATATATATATATATATATATATATATATACATATATATATATATATATATATATATATATATATATATATATTATATATATATATATATATATATATATATATATATATATATATATATACATACTACACTCACTGAGACACACACGTGTAAACATGCACACACACACATGGGCAACGTTCACACATACACCAACAGAAAAAAGTTTCTTCTCTTTTTAATAATTTAATTCCTTCCACTTTTGGAGGTAGTGGTTGCTGACTAAACCTGAAGTTTCATCGTTGGAATGAAAGTAACAAAACCAATGTCATCATAAACTTCAAAAAAACAAATAAATGTTTTCCATATTTTTACTATATATGTAGGTATGCATGTACAATGTTTATGGTACTAATCACATGTAGCACACCGCACACTGTTCCATGTCCGGCGCATTGAAGCTTACGCTTAATTCTCAATACGTCCACCTTGTAGTGAGATATATAGGACAGCCTCAGCGAAGAAAACAAAAACGCAAAAGCATCGGGAAATATAGCGAAAATATTCTTGAAATATTCTTGCATATAGGTCTACTTCTAGATGTGTCTTTAATAACAGAGCCTTGTTAGAAATTAGTTAAAAATCATGTTAAATTCAACTAAACGTCATCTGCACATCTAAGTCGACTGAGACAACTGAAGGCAGCTTCCTAATGTAATAATATATATTCATGCTTACCCAAAATCCATGTCACACGACATAAAGAGAGAGATTTTGTTTCAATTAAAATTACAAATATCAAACCCAAATTCTTTCGTTAGTGACAAGGTCTACAAATTCTATATATTTTGTGTTTACGAAAATAACTAGTTATCATATTTATCAATCATCTAAACTTCCTCCTCTACTAATCATATTTTTCTACTCACTTTCAAAGTAGGCTTTTTTTCGTTGACAATTGTCCATTCTAATATTTGTCGAAGAAGCCCTCAAAATTATCGTCGTCATCTGCATCAAAATCATCATTATTATTAGCATTATCATTAACATCATGCCTGTATGTATGTATGAATGTATATATTTTATATATGTATATCGGCGTGCGGTTGAAGTTACATGCACACACTTTGGGGTTCTGTGTTATTGTAGGTGAGTATATGTATACAATTGAGCATGAATTATTGTGTGCGTGCGCACGCATGTGAGTGTGTCCTTCCATGAGTGTCTTCATTTCTTCCACTAATAAATGTCTTCAGATCATATATTGTGTTCCTATCAGAGTTAATATATTTATAGATATATTCCCATGAAAAGAAGTCATGTATATGTCTCACAATGTTGCAGACGATTTTACTAATTGAAGTGAATACTATGAGTGGAGTTGTGGGTAACACTAATGATTTAAATCTAAAACCTCATTTAGTTATGTTAATTAGAAGCCTTATGATTCTCATTGCTTTGTTATAGTGTATATAAATACAGGCTACGCCAGAAAAGCTGTTTATGGGTCAATGGTGCCTGAATGTAGATATTGCCTTGTCTCTTCTGTATCGCGAACATCAATTGATCTCGTGCCCACCGGGCATTTTCCATTCAATCCGTCTTCAGTTATGTGGAATCAGTGATTTCAACGCAGAGAACTTAAAAGATTCATTTCGTACTCAATTGAAACGATTGAGATAGAAAATTGCTTTGGTCATAGGTTCAGCGCTAATAGAAAGACCACAAAGGAAGGCATTGAAGCGGTCGAATTCCTGAATATATCCTCGAGGCGATGAAACTCCAAAACTTCAATGAGATGTAACACTCTATTTACATTCACCTTTATCTTCGCCCAAGAAACATACTTCTGCTTTGGAACTGTCATCTTATATTCCTATCAAAAGAACAGTTGTTCAGGAAATTTATTCTCACAACTTGTTTTGCTAAAGTATAAATTGTGACAGATTTTAACACACCCTGAATAATTCTGTGATATCGTTTACTGTGTCTGTTTTATTTTACGAGTTCATGATATATAATACTGCTGGTTAATTCTCCGTGATCGCTAACGAGAAAACTTAGGCAAAGGTCAAAATATCAAGTATGGTTTTGCCATACACTTTTGCTTCTTTAAGTATCTTTCTCTAATCTGTGTTCAGTGTTTGTTAAACAATAATTTTTGAAGTGGGGGTAAATAACTGGATTATATTTACAAAATATAAAATAGAGTGTAAGATCACGTTCTTCACTTGTTATTCAGTTGTTCTTGCAGTTTATTAGACGAGTATAATATTTCAAAATCATGAAAACAAACTTTTCTCGGGTAGTATGGGTCTATCCTTCTTTACACTATGTATCATGTTCTGCCCTCTCTAATCCAACAAAGCATAGTATAAACAACAGTAATGCAGTTAGAAATGAAACAAGCTAAATATATATTAATCTCTGTCCATTATGTAAAAGTTTATGCAGTGTAGAATTGATGAAAGTTCACATGATTCACGCAAGGTATTCTGCACATTAATATTGCCATATTTTTGTCATAAACGTCAGAAATACTCCTAAGGACACACAAGTAATTAATATTTTACGAAATGCATTTACTACATAATTAATATTAAGTCAACTTCATGATGGCAGCCATAAATAAATAGACAATCTTTAACGCTGTCTATATTAGGCAACGTGAAACTTCCCGTTTTTAAGAAAACACGCAATGATTTGCGAGAAATTCCAGTAACTGCCTTTACGGAATTGACGCCAATTTATTTTTTTTAATTCAGTTCTCCTTTATTTAATTAAGTGTATAAGCTTAGAAACACGATTGCATTGTGTGATTTTAGAAAGAAACAAGGAAAAACTCCGCGACATGTAAGTGTCTGATTGTATTTCGAAGATGTTCTTCATAACTGTATTTTAGTAATACTTCCGAAAAGGAACTCATTCAGAACGTAGCCCATCAGAATGATTCCGACCAACCAGTCACCATTTATGTTCTATATTTTAGAGATGAGGAATTCTGGCCTTCATCAGGTTTTGGGTTGAAAATTCTACCAGGACACCTGATGAAGTCTGAATGAAACGTTGTGGTAACAACAAACAAGATGAGAACACATACCCGTCCAACGTACACAATGTAAATATAGCCACCATTTCTTAATTTCGTTGAATGCTACGATTTCACAGCATTTTAACAGCAGTGACTTAAGATATTGCATCAGTTTGTATGAATGTTTTTCTTCATGTTCGCGATACATATTCACAGCCAGTGAAATGTATCGAGATCACAACAGCCAAGAAGCTGATATTGCGATGTAAGCTCATGTAGATTTTATTTAATTCATGTTAGTAAATATTCCACATTTTTTAGACCAATATTTATGATTTATTTTTAGAGAAATGCATATCAATGATTGTAAGTATGACAATATAAAATGAATTACATTCTGACTCAGAATTCTGAAATTACGCATTATATACAAATGTTCCAATATTTCTTTCGCTCTTTCGTTTTTTGCACAACGCTAGCAATTTTATCATTGGAGTGAAGATGTTCATATCAGTTCTAATTATCAAACAGTAATTATGCCATTGACGCTATACAGTAAAAGGTAAATTTCGATCTTGAGATCTTGTGAACTCAAAACATAAACTATCAGAAATTATATTAAGCATGTTGTCCGGGCTGTCGAATTTCAAAGGCTCAAATATCCTTTTCTACTCTAGGCATAAGACACAAACTTTTTTGCGGGATAGGTGCCAGTCGATTAGATCGATCCCAGTACACAACTGGTATTTAATTTATCGAGCCCGAAATAATAAATGGCAAAGTCGACCTCGGCAGAATTTGAACTCAGAACGTAAAGACAGACGAAATATCGTTAAGCATTTCGCCTTGCATGCTAACGTTTCTTATTTCTAAGGGGCTAAATATAGAGGGGACAAACAAGAACAGACAAAGTAACTGGTACTTAATTTATCGACCCTGAAAGGATAAAAGGCGAAGTCGACCGCGGCGGAATTTGAACTAAGAACGTAACGGCGGACGAAATAGTGCTAAGAATTTTGCCCGGCGTGCTAACGTTTCTGCCAAGTCACCGCCTTCAAAGGCCCAAATATTGATACCTAAATGCATGGCATTGTAATTGCTGCTTACTTCTCTCAATCAAGTACTGTTTTCTACAGTGTAGAACCAATTGTATTCTAGGGTATGCATGGTACTATACTATAATATCTAATAAGAAACAAATCTGAAATTATAAAAATACAAAACAAAATTATAGTAAAACTTATGTAAGATTTTTCAAAACAGGTAATATAACATTAACATTTTTACCACTCAACTTTGCTGTCTTACTATTCGCTTTTGTTTGTCATTTTTTCCCCTCTTTTAAATAGCAGAAATATTTTGAATCACAGGAGAAGTAATTTCAAAGAGAAAAACATGCTTTTGCATTTGATATAATTAATAAATGTTGTTATGTATATTTTAGAATTAGTAATTCGTGACAAAACAGCAATGGTTGTATGAAATGCTACTTTTGAATTCATTATTTCTTTTTGTATAATTCCCATCTCACTTCCTTACTTTCACTTTCATCTTTATTGCATTCCCTTTCTTTTCACACTTCTATATATTTTTTTTGTCTGTCATTCTCCATTCAACATTCATTCTTTTGATCTTTCTCGGGAATCAGTATATATATAATTTATGTTGCGGTAGATGGCTATACATTTCCTGAATATTATGCTGACTGAAATAGTGAGAGACGAAACGAATTTACAGTTAACAATGAATCTCTAATAAGACGTGAATGTCGATGGTAACTTTGGCAGAAAAAGTAAACTGCACAACAAAATGTCTGCAAGTAATTACCTTTACGTATTTCTATACCTGGTAGACATCAGATCACGTATTTATTTATTAATGGTTATTTATTCTTCTTCTTCGTCTTCTTCTTATTCTTCTTCTTCTTCTTCTTCTTCTTCTTCTTCTTCTTCTTCTTCTTCTTCTTCTTCTTCTTCTTCTTCTTATTATTATTATTATTATTATTATTATTATTATTATTATTATTATTATTATTATTATTATTATTATTATTATCATCATCATCATCATCATCATTCATTATCATTATTATTTTTAAGGCGGTGTGCTGGCAGAATCGTTAGCACGCCGGATGGAATGTTGAGCGATGTTTCATTTGCTGCTACTTTCTGAGTTCAACTCCCGCACAGGTCCACTATGCCTTTAATACTTCTGGGGTGAATAAAAAAAGTAAAAGTTGAGCTGGGGGTAAATGTAATCCCTTTAGCTCCACCCAAAAACTTCTTTCCATGTGCCAAATTTGAAGCTATTGTCATTTGTATTTTAAGTTAATCTGCATGTTTGTTACAATAACTTACCGCGGCACACCAAACGTCCTTGGGCGAGTGGAGATAAGAGATATTACAGTATGACTGAAAGCTTGGGGAAGTGAAAGTAACGAAATAACTTCATATAATGCAGCACCGACATTTAAATGGACTGTGCTTTTCTAAGAATGTGGGCAGCACTTGTCAACATAATGTCTTGGATTTCTCTAAGACATCCCATTCATATACTCAGCGCACCTAGAAATGACAGGAACAGTTCTCGCATTTTTTGATGTCACATTTTTTGTATTTCAATTTCCAATTCCTCATATCTACTTAATTTGTCAAATTCATTTGCAGATATATTTTTTTAGTGGGAACACTTACAGCTACAAGTATTTTCATCCAAGTCTTTAAAAATAATGTCTAGTCGATTATTCTGGATCATTTTGACAGTGTTGACTTGAAAATCCTAGAGAAAGTGACATTTTTTCCTTCAACCATTGACTCAGAATTATGTTCATACCAGCAAGCAGGAGTGACGATTTTGCAGTGTTTACAGATCAGTTCATTGGGCGCCATATAACTTCATCTCAATTACAGTTTCTCCAATATATTTCTTGAATTTTTCCTTACGGAATCTTATTACCTTACAACCAATACGATGAAAATTACACTTTTCAGTGTCCACTTTCTTGCGGTTTCGTCATTTAGTTACTTGTATTCTTTAACCTTTTACAGGTGTCTGTCACCTACGCGTGCATTTCCAGGTGTGGTAATAACTATGACCTTGATTTCCTTTCTCCATCTAACAATGTCTGCTCTCCCGACACCAACTGCTGAAACACATTGAATTGTAAAGTCCGACAGGATCTTGTATTCATTATTCTCAGCTCCGCTTCCTTGTTCATGTTCGTACGATTTCCGCATGCTTCCAAGACCATATTTTCATACAGTCTCAAGAGAATAAACTTAGCCAAGTTACTGTGCTTCCTATTGAAGTGCTTTGGGGCCGATTAGCTAGAAACACTAACATCATATGAGACTGTTCCCTGCATGCTTCCATACACCATGCAAAAGTGTAATTCATTGCGTTTATCTATTTGGAACTGGGTGTAATTAGATCTGAGAACTTGTTTCTGGATGTATTATTCATATTATCATCATCATCATCATCATCATCATCATCATCATCATCATCATCATCATCACCACCACCACCACCACCACCACCACCAACACTATCCTCCTCCTCATCATCGCCTTTGCATAGCTTCTAACACTGGAGGTATACTACAGTGTCAGCCGTTCACTACCACTGAACTAAGGTAAACCTTCTTATTTTTAGAGTACCTTCCGGAGTATTCGAGCGGTTCCAAGCAGTGCTGTTTTCTGCAAGTGCTCCACCCTTATTGCAGCGAATATTTGTTCCATGTATTTCTCGAGATTTTTGCTCACTGTCCCCAGGCTCCGACAAAGATTGGTACTACTGCTACGTTTTTCATCGCCCACAACTGCTTAACTTCCCAAGCTAACCAGTCATATCACTCGATTTTTCTCTCTTACTTATCACTTATCTTGTTGTCAGCTGAGAATGCTATATCTATGATCCGGCATAGCTTGTTTTCCTTCTCAATTAAGACTGTGTCTGGCTTCCTATTATCTATCTCATAGTTGCACTGAATCATAAAATTCCATAGGATGCTGTCACACAAGCACAGTAAACTATGTATCTTTGCAGATAATTCAAATATTCAGAAAGTTATCGATGAAGTAGCTAACCGGCTATAGCTGAAGGATTAAAAATATACAAAAACACGCACCATATATGTTTACCTCCATGAAATAACAGTCAAACCCTTATTTATAAGAATCTCTCAGCATACACGTGGAGCTGTTTCTGCACTGGCATAATTGCTTCACCTTCCTCAGCACGCGTTACCCTGAAATAGAAACCCAACCCCTCATGTTAAATTCTGCTCTGCAACTGATTGGTTTTGCGCCGAAACCTGGCAACCGTCAGTTTGAAAATGATTTCAACACGTAGCAAATAATTAACGAGGAAAACTAATTCACCGGAAAATAATTTGCGAAGATATCATTTAATCTATTATTATCTAGGGTAACAATTTAAAATGATAATAAGAGATATATACGTCAACCTCTCTCTCTCTCTCAATATATCTATCTATCTATCTATCTATCTCTATATATGTCTATCTATCTATCTATCTATCTATCTAAATATGTATCTATCTATCTAACTATCTATCTATATGTCGGTCTATCTATCTATCTATATATCTATCTATGTATCTATCTATCTATCTATCTATATATATATATATATCTACCTCTTCGTCTTTCTCTCACTCTCTCTCTCTCTCTCGCTATATATATATATATATGTATGTATATATGTATATATGTATATATGTATATATATATATATATTATATATATTCATATATACATAATATATATATATATATACATATATATACATATATATATATATATATATATATTATATATATATATATATTATATATATATATAATATATATATACGTAAACACACATTTATATGTATGTATATATGTGTGTGTGGGCGCGCGTGAGTATGTATGTAGTGAGGCAAAGATACACAAATACGTCGACCTAATATGTTATGCTGCATTCCAAATGTTTGTGAATTGAAGCTATTAAAGTCATGTTTGCGGTTATGCATATTACACCTTTTCGAAATTGTTCTAACTTCGAGTAGATTTAACCAAGCAGGAGGATCGCTCAGTTCTCTCATATCCCTAAAAAAAACACTTCTTATTAAAATGTTTCTTTAATAAATAATCATGTGGACTTGGAAGACTGAGAATCAGAATAGCGATATTTAATGCACTCGGCTACAGAATGTAAACATTGACGATCATTCATGTTGATATTTAATTGATCCTGGTTTAGCTGTGTTTGATGAAACACAGACAAGTGTCTCTCTCTTTTATTCTTTTACTCTTTTACTTGTTTCAGTCGTTTGACTTCGGCCATGCTGGAGCACCGCCTTTAGTCGAGCAAATCGACCCCAGGACTTAATCTTTGGAAGCCTAGTACTTACTTATTCTATCGGTCTCTTTTGCCAAACCGCTTAGTTACGGGGACCTAAACACACCAGCGTCTGTTGTCAAGCAATGCTGGGGGGGGACAAACATATACACACAAACATATACACTTATATATACATACATAATATATATATATATATATAATTATTTAACAATTAAGGATAACTTCTTAATAAGGAATCTTAACAAGAAATTATCAGGTAGATAGCGTGAAAAACCTCATAAGAGAAAAATTTCGAAAATAATTCTTTCTTATTGAACATATTAATTTATATATAGAGGGCATTATTATACATACATGCCACACGCTAAGAGGGACATTAGTCATTTCTACCAAAAATTTTACTAATTCTACCCAATGCAATCTTTCAAAGCAAGACATTTAAAAACTGAATTTAGTCTTGTATCACCTGTGACTTCGTACTTACGTACTCATCAGCAAGACTGGTTCTGAACGCATCATAAATAAACGACCTGTCCCGTCGAAGCCAATCAGCTAACTGTTCAACCCCAACGAAGCACATGGGGAAGTTTACATATAATACATCCGGTAAATGGCAGGCGTCTTCGAATTGCATTTCGGTTGGAACGTTTTTTCGGAAAAAAATTATTTAACAATTAAGGATAACTTCTTAATAAGGAATCTTAACAAGAAATTATCAGGTAGATAGCGTGAAAAACCTCATAAGAGAAACATTTCGAAAACAATTATTTCTTATTGAACATATTAATTTATATATAGAGGGCATTATTATACATACATGCCACACGCTAAGAGGGACATTAGTCATTTCTACAAAAAATTTTACTAATTCTACCCAATGCAATCTTTCAAAGCAAGACATTTAAAAAATGAATTTAGTCTTGTATCACCTGTGATTTCGTACTTACGTACTTATCAGCAAAACTGGTTCTGAACGCATCATAAATAAACGACCTGTCCCGTCGAAAAAAATATATAAAAATATATATATATATATATATATACGAAGACACTAGCCCAAGGTGCCACTCAGTGAGAATGAACCCGGAACCATGTGGCTGGTAAGCAAGCTACTTACCATACAGCCACTCCTGCGCCTCTCAATGTTCTTTACAAAGCATGGTGTAGAAGTGGATATATAGCTGCGAATCTAATGAAATGTTCTGAAAATAAATGAACTTGTGTTATATACTCTCTCACAGTGCGTTTTCAATTAATTGCGTATACATCTATGGCGACTGCTGCGTTCGAAGTAGTAATCTGCTAATGAGCAATGATAAATAAATTGTACTGTACACGTAAAAGGTAAACTTGAAAGTTCAAGGAAGTAAAATTTGTGCGTATATTTTACAGCACGATCTGTGGAATTGCCAACAAATTTCCAACAAATATATTTGCATATCAATGCTACCAGAAATGTATTTGCATCCACAAACTAAATTCATAAACATTGTTTTAATAATGTGTCGCAATATTATGTTATGCATGCTTCAATTTCATATTAATTGTTTTCAATTGGCAATAATTTTCTCGTGAAAATATCTATTTGTTTTAACAATGTTATATGCTAAAATTCTCAAAGGAATTACAAGAGACCTGTAGCAGTGGTGTCAGCTAGTCTCAATTCTTATGCCATGTATTGTGACTTTTTAATTACATTTTTTATGAAAGATAAAATGTAAACATCTTGTGTCCATCCGTTTTCACATTCTCTCAATGTTTAGTATTTAATTAGACTTTAATCTTTCATTAATTTCCTTTTCTGTTATTAGGAATTCAATGAATATGATTATTGCATCCCCAAATCTTGAATAATGACGCTACATTATTTTTAATGTTCGTACTAATAATTCCATTTATTAGCATTCTAATTGAAAATTAGTACTAAAGGCGTCGTAATTAATTCGCACTATCACAAACTGTCAAAACAGCTGAATCTCCAAATTCGTTCACTGAAGTGCGAGGTGATATCAGAAAGTTCCCGGACTACTTCTGTAGCGCGTCAATTAATGGCAGCACACGTCTGCGTTCGGAGTGAGAGCCAGCAGTGTCTTTCATGAAACAATGTGCCGAGTGGCATGGCAGTGTTTACTTCGTAAGTTGTGAAAAGCAGAAAACAGAGCCGAAATGGTATTTTATTTTAAAATTTCGAACTCTGCTACAAAGATATCGGGCATGCTTCGGGAAGCTCACGCTGACAAGGCAATGGCCGTACACAATGTTTCGAGTGGCGCGGACGCTTTGAAAGCTGAGCGTCTGTGGAACAGGATGATCAATGTGGAAGACCTTCCAAGAGAGTCCAGAAATGTGGAGAAAATTCATGAGATTATGCAAGGGGATTTTCGGAGGGCAATCAACAACACTGCCGATGTTATTGTTCTGCCGTACGAGTCCGGCAGGCAATCCTTTTCCTCTTACATTTCCCATTCACTAGACATATATTTTACCAAGTGTATATGATATTATTTAATTTACATATAGTCATATACTTCACAGTTATATAGTTTTTCTTTACTTTATCCCACCTCTTTCTATAGGCACCCTTGACTTATATCCTATGTTTTTTTAAACAATCTTAATAGCGTTCATTTAATCATTATACAAATCCATCATTTTCTGTTAAAATGTCTCATCGATGAGTTTCATTTGTTCACCTACATGAAGGGAAGATTACATTGTTTTACACCATTTTACTCATTTGGAATAATACCAGTGATATCTTCGGAACATGCGTTTAATTCCATTTATATATATATATATATATTATATATATATATATATATATATATGTACACATGTGTATGTGCATGATTCTGGTTATATTTATTATGTATTGAATTATTTCTGATTTATGAAATTATATCTGTCTTTTCTTACACCATGGATTTCCACTTGAAATTCCCGATCCTCGTATCCACGTTTTGCCTTTGTTTCACTAACGTTGCAAATCAATATAAGATGAATCGCCCATTATTGCTATATTAAATCGCTTTATATTAAGATGGCAAACATTGAAACCAAATATATGTACATTAAATACACTGTAATTGTGTGTTTGAGGCACATATGCTTGCTTAGCGTAATTGCAAGTAAAATATATTAAAAACAATTGTACACAATTCATTCCATCTCTGATTGTTGCTGAATTGGAGAGATTGAAGGATATAACTATAAATGTTATTTAGATGGTGAACATTATAAGTATACACACACTGACACACACATACACATGTGTATATGGGTACGTACATATACATTCATGTATATTCATTATTAAGCAGCTGCTTTCCTGTGGAGAAGCCAACACGTATGGACTTATAGTGGAATAAAATAATACAGAAATTGATGAGTAGTAGACAGAAAACGTCTACCTGCAGTGGTGCAATTTCTTAATAATCATTGAACGTCATTAGTATGAGGCTACCAATGGAAACCGCAAGCTGAGTCGATTTTTCTAACGACAAATAAATAAACGTGTGCCGTTACGGATATGCATAAGTCATACATTGTTGTACATATGCGGCAATTATGGAGATAAATGGATCCGTTAATGAATCACCGATTTTCTCGAAATGCCATTCTCATTCAAACAAATGCATCATTGTTTTTTATCAGACGTAATTTCCCTGCAACCAATTGCCATTATGAAAATGCATATCCCATTTGTATTGTTTGTATAAATTAGAAGAATGCGTAATTATAAACTTGCCTGTGATAAGAGCAGAACATTAGATGTTTGTATAAACGATGGAATTATATTGTACCAACTGCAATATGTTAAGTTATTTTCCCCTACAGATAGAATGTTCCCTTGTTTTTGTTTTTTTTTTCTTAAGAAAATAATACAGTAAGATATCTTTATTACCCTTAACATTTCCAGGCTTTTAGCAGAAAGGAAAAGTTTCAGTTACGCTTAATACGTTGATAGGAATAATTCAATACTGTAGAGATGTATTTCTAGCTACGTTGCAAACGTTATTTGCATCCTGCTTAATAACATAGGTATTATTTCGATGCACAGATAAGTGACGTAACATGAGATAGATATCTATAGCAGTACGCCATGTTTCTGCACAGATTCACTTGTTTGAAAGTGATAGAAAGTAGAGAAAATGATAGAGCGAAAAGGAGAATATCAGCGAAATTACCTACAGAGAGAACACAGCTAGAAAATAAATTATGAATGTGACCTGTATATTAAAGGAATTTAAAAAAAAAAATTAAATGGTCGTCTCTAAATGTTTTGCTTAAATATTACTACAATATATATTGGGGGCAGATGCATATGACAGAAAAGTTTTTACAAACTAGGCAACTCATAAATTAAAAGAAATATTCCCAGTTAAATAAATATATTATCTCTTCTATGTATGCACACAGAGGGCACACACCTACATTCTATCTCTCTCCCTCTCTCTCTAACCCCCCATATACATATATATATATATATATAATATATATATATATATATATATAATATATATAATATATATATATATATGTTTCCAGTTCTGTTGTGAACTGCAACCCTGCAACGACAAGAAGGAAATGAAATACAACACTGCAGGTTCCTTATCAGCAAAACATGTGCATTTATAGAATAGACTAACATATTCTAAAAGATTAATTTGCTTCCCATGATTTTTCCTTTTATTTCAGTATGACTACAGACTCAGGTTAAAGTGGTAGGAATCGGTAGAACTTGGTTAAACATGTAAATACTGTCTTAGTTTCTGCCATGATAATGTTTCCAAATCAATCTCTTCTCTTCATTTTGTAAGTACAAACTTAGACGTGCGAAATCTCTTATCTTGTAAAACTACCGTTCTAAAGATAATGTCATCATTATGTTTTCCTTATTTTAATCCCTGCAGGTGTGGCTGTGTGGTAAGTAGCTTACCTATTTCTTTATTACCCACAAGGGGCTAAACACAAAGGGGACAAACAAGGACAGACATAGGTATTAAGTCGATTACATCGACCCCAGTGCGTAACTGGTACTTGATTTATCGACCCCGAAAGGATGAAAGGCAAAGTCGACCTCGGCGGAATTCGAACTCACAACGTAACACAGACGAAATACCGCTAAGCATTTCGCCCGGCGTGCTAACGTTTCTGCCAGCTCACCGCCTAAAGTTGGTAAGTAGCTTACCAACCAACCACATGGTTTTGGGTTCAGTCCCACTGCGTGGCATCTTGGGCAAGTGTCTTCTGCTATAGCCTCGGGCCGACTAAAGCCTTGTGAGTGGATTTTGTAGACGGAAACTGAAAGAAGCCTGTCGTAAATATGTATATATATATATATATGTATGTATGTGTGTGTATACGTTTGTGTGTCTGTGTTTGTCCCTCTAGAATTACTTGACAACCGATGCTGGTGTGTTTACGTCCCCGTAACTTAGCGGTTCGGCAAAAGAGACCGATATAATAAGTACTGGGCTTACAAAGAATAAGTCCCGGGGTCGATTTGCTCGACTAAAGGCGGTGCTCCAGCATGGCCGCAGTCAAATGACTGAAACAACTAAAAGAGTAAAAGAGAGAGAGAGAGAGTTATGACTTTTGGGACAATGCTGTTGTTTATGTATATCAAAAGAGAATCCGGCACCTAACTCGCCAATGTTTTTAACAACTTTATGTGTATAATATGCGATGAAGCAAATCTTGCCTGTATATACGCAAGGTGTACTTAGACGTTTTTCGTACTGCACATTTTAACACAGTTTGCATCTTCGGCAGTAGCTGAGCACCTTTACTAAATTTCCCAGATCACACTCTTGGAAAACACATTCATATATAAGGCTAAACGATCTGATTAGATTCATTTACATATTCATCACTTCGTTGAAAAGTACTAATATTACGTTATAGGTATGTGTGTGCATTTGGGAGGCGAGCTGACAGAAACGTTAGCACGCCGGGCGAAATGCTTAGCAGTATTTCATCTGCCGCTACGTTCTGAGTTCAAATTCCGCCGAGGTCGACTTTGCCTTTCATCCTTTCGGGATCGACTAAATTAAGTACCAGTTACGCACTGGGGTCGATGTAATTGACTTAACCCGTTTGTCTGTCCCTGTTTGTGCTCTCTGTATTTAGCCCCTTGTGGGTAGTAATGAAATAGGTATGTGTGTGCGTGTACGCCTGTGAGTGTTAACAGCTTATCGTTGTATTGCTATAGATTATTATAACATACAATGGCGAAAATAAATTTAAGACCGATGATAAAAGTTCTATTTTTTACAAAATATTTTGTTACTAACACCATACAAATTATAATTATCTTTTACACCTTATGCAGAATTTATTTCTCTTTCGAATAATGCAGACAATAACTATTTTTATACAACTTTATTTTTGCCGGTGTATATTTAAGGTAAACATATTCTGTACACAACAGGTTCATGTTGAAGCGACAGAAGGTGAGCTGTAGACATTACATGTTTCATTTCAGGTTTGAGTTCCGTCAGCTGCTATAGAACTCCTTTGACTATCTATGTATACACTGCTTATACATATACATACACACACAGACACATCGAAGTAGGTGAAATCATTTCCGACTCTGTGTGTGTGTATGTCTTCTAGGATCTCGGGCATATTCCATCCGATTGCACTCACATTTGATATGTAGATACCGACGGTATCAGGGCGCGTATAAGTCTTGAAAAATTACAAAAATCGATTCCAGGTGAGAATGCGATCGATAAAGCCGTTTTTGTCCTGTTTTTCTTCCGTCAACCTGTACGTAACTACACCTTCCATGTTTTGTTGTTTTTTGTACTGCTTAAAGGCACGTTGCTTTCCTGCCAAGCTTACTGTTTAAACCATGTTTGTGTTCTCTCAGTCAACAGCCTTATTATTACTAGTACATTTAAACTCTTCGGTTGCATGTTTGTGTGAATGAAATCGTTTTTCTTTGGAATATACATACATACATATATATATATATATATATATTATATATATATATATACAGGCACGCACACACACCAACAGACACACAAACACACACATACATATACACGCATGCAGATTCATGCACACACGCACGCACACACACACACACATGTGTGTGATCATGACCTGTTGATAGTAATGCTTATATACGTCATGTATACCCATAATTTCTCACACTCACATACACAATATATTGGCAAGTTCATCTGTCTTTTACTGCAGCCATTAATATAAGCAGAATTGTAAAGAGTTTCTTTATGATCAATTAAGGATTGTGCAGAGCTAATGACAAAGCTCACTGGATCATGATCATATATGTATGCAAATGTAAGGGATTTCATGTAATTATGGGGATGATAGATAAAAATAACACTTTTAGTTCAGCACGGAAACTCATCCTCAATACATAAAAAAAATGGTTCTTCTAAAAGGTCTCCCGTACTCTTATAAATTTCAGCTTCATTGTTTGATCCCATCACCTACCAAGAAGGATACATAATTTTATACTAGAATGTTCTGAAATT
This sequence comes from Octopus sinensis, assembly GCF_006345805.1. Taxonomy (NCBI): domain Eukaryota; kingdom Metazoa; phylum Mollusca; class Cephalopoda; order Octopoda; family Octopodidae; genus Octopus; species Octopus sinensis. Next base: position 15,003,885 of record NC_043002.1, read on the forward strand.
GCGTTGTAATGGAAAGAACAGTCTATATTAATTTATACTCTGTTGAGATTTGCGTGCGTATCCTTCAATAGAGATATTCATTGTTAGGTTCATGCATAAGCATATCATATATAAAGTGAAGATGATGTTTAATGTTGTTATATGTGATAGCGTGCAGAGTACTTGGTGTGAAAAGGAAGAGAAGGATTTCATTGTAGTCAAATCGATAAATGGGTTTCGCCATTGTTTGGAAGGAACCAAACGCATCGAAGTTAGTTTGGTATGATAAAATATATTATATAAAGTAAAATAGAGTTATACTCTGATACAGGGTAATGATAGAAAATATGAGTTTACACACCACTGAATACTCGATAAGCGTTGCTGTTATTTTTTCTCTTTCTGAAGAAGGGAAAGAAATAAAGGGTGTAATATATTTTGTGGTTTTACACATACATTAATATACGAAGTGTTTTTCTTAAGGACAGCATTTAAATATGCAAATCAAATATTTTATAACGGAAAATAATTACCACCGTGATATAGGGTTAGAAGCTATATAATCCAACCTAAACACATTGACACACGGACACACATATAAACACACACTCAAACACACGCAAACACACACACATACATATATATATATATATACACGCATAATCAATATACATAGAATAAAAGCATCTGTGTGCGTGCGAGTGAGTGCGGTGTATTTGTAGCTTCTAACTTTGTATCATTACGAGACTATATTACCTCCTATGCTACACGCCATTTGCATTTTGAAATATTTATATTTTTTTATAAATAAAAGAAAATATTCTACATCTACGTAAATAATATGTATTTAAAACTTGATCACTTCTTTTCCATTTGTAGAAAATCTACACACTAGAATCACTTATTTCAGAGTAACCCATTCGCCAAAGCAGAGAAGCTTGCAGTCTATCATTACAATTTGTTACTCTGTTGGCCTGCTTTACATCATGTAAAGTACTTTATCTCACTGAAGTTAATGTTTGATTCGGTTATCACAAAGGTACATCACACTTATCGATTTTTTCTACACTGGAATAATCCTTTCCTTCCTTTTCACACTTACTAAGTGCACAGCACGCTATCACATAAAACATTAAACACTATCTTCGCTTTATATATGAAATGCTTATGCATAAAACTAACAATGAATATCATATTTCTATTGAAGGATGTGCACGCAAATCTCAACCGTGTGTAAATTAATATAGACAGTTTTATCCATCATAACGGCATTTCAGTACTTTCCTGTGTAAAATTTCTTGTCAATTTCGGCATGAGATTGGATCAAAAGATCATATCGAATTTTCTTCCACCATCTAGTATACAGGAAGATTTAACGGGGATATGACTGATCTTGAAGGTTAACTAGTTTATATTAGGTTTCAGTTTGATGATAAATTCTTGTGCCGATCTTAAATTGGTATTCATAATTATCGTCCATATAGATATATTTAGGACTAACCCTTATACGGGCACATATATTTCTTCGTGTCAGCGGGTAAATCTTCAATTTCAAGCTCATATGGCAGTAAAGATAACTCACCGCAGGCAGATAGAAGTCACTTATTAATCGTAAGATGTCAGGATGTTAATTCATTGTAAACGTGAACGAAGAATACGAATCTAGGTAACTTAGACTTCTTTGAAATAAATAATAGATAGATGGCAGTTATCGTATCTTTATGCAGCATAAAGTTAAATCTTTTATTATAGTTCAATTAATTGTCAATCGAATTGAATGTAGATTGAATTGTTTCATATATTAAGTAAAAACTATATGAGTGTGGATATTGTGATGAGATTATGAAATCGTGAGATTCTTACTTACCTGTACTTGTGGCGACATTCACCCAGGGCGGATTGAGTCGGCTTCTTCTACCACCCTCGAGGCAGAAGAAGTTTCGTGAGAATATGTGGATTTCACAAGCGGTCTCCAACAATCCCGCATGTAGAGACATCCTGTTTGCCGCAGATTGTCCGCAGACGCAGGGACAGAACGACCGAGGAGCCGCCGGTTTCCGAAACAGACACTCCGAGGATTTTCACCAGAGCCCCGTCTGCCGGGTTGTAGCCCTAATACCACTCGGTGTCAGACCAATCCACCTTGGGTGGCCCTACCAGGAACCGAAGTTCCCGACGGCATAGCTCTGACACTACCCGTTGCCAGCGTCCACGCCACTGTGAGGAAGGGATGGACTTTGGAGATTCACTTCTTAATGACAATATGTTCCGTTTCAATTTTACTCAGTTGTATATGTTCGCACGCACACCTATGGAGGCGTATTTGAGCACATTGTCTTTGGTATTTAAAGGATCAGAAACTGTTTGCAGATATTATATTCATTAAGTTCCCTTTTGATCTAGTTCCATTGGGGCTTCAAAAAATAAATCAATAACATTCAACTTGCTAAATATTTCAACGCTCTCATCAACGTAACTATCATTGTCATTGCTAACGTTTTCAGTAAGATAGTAATATCACGGCAGTAAAATCGCGAGCATTATCTTAATGATCTTAATTTTTATTCAAACGTGTAAATTATGCGCGTAATATCCATGATGCAGGCGAATATCTATTCATAAGGATCATTATAACTATAATGATGTAAAAAAAAATTCATTGGCGTGCACATAATTATCCTTATCCTCGGAATCATCTTAATCGTTAACAACACAACATGGATTTCTCCACGATCTTCATCATCTCCGTAATCATTTTATTATTACTCGGAATAATGATGCACCAGGTTTTTTCCTCTCATTTACTTGTACCTTTTTCAACAACAAAAACAACAGCAACAATAGAAACGACAACAACAACTAAAACAATAATAATAATAATAATAGTATTGTTACTTTGCTGCATGTACTTTGTACGCACTTTTTGACAAGTTGTGGTGCACCTGAGCACAGTATACAATAATTTCATTATTATTATTATTATTATTATTATTATTATTATTATTATTATTATTATTATTACTTTTTTTTCTTTTTTCAAATTTTCTTCCATTTCTTGCCGGGTGTCTTCCCGACTCCTAGGGCAAAGAAACTCATAGTGTATATTGGTAGGCCATTAAACCAAACTCAGTAGTTCGTTCATTTTTTTTTTTTTTTTTAAAGTTAAATTAAAATGCATGAGCAGCAACAGTTCTCACATCGACAATGCTCTTCTCAATACGTGTGATGTACCAGTTAAGACAATCTTTTGCACTTCTTGCAGGGATGGTAAGCCAGGGATCATTCTCATATAATTTTCGGTTCCCTTCTTGATCATTCCTAGTGCTCCTACGATCACTGGTATTGTAACCACATTTTCTCAATTTCAATGAGTAGGTCTTTATATTTTCTGAGCTTGTCAAACTCTTTCGCTGAGATATTATGATCACAGGGGATGCTTATTATTATTATTATTATTATTATTATTATTATTATTATTATTATTATTATTATTATTATTATTATTATTATTTTTATTATTATTATTTTTATTATTATTATTATTATTTTTATTATTATTATTATATTATTATTTTATTATTATTATTATTATTATTTTTATTATGATTATTATTATTATTATAATTACTATTATTATTATTATTATTGTTATTATTAATCCATTCTACTAGATTCACAAGGCCTGGATTTTGTTGGGACGAGGACAGTATTTAACACGAATCCCTGTACTTTACTGGTACTTATTTTATCAACCCCGAGTGGATAAAAGGCAAAGGTGACCTCGCGGAATTTGACCTCAAACATAAAGACGGACGAAATGGGGCTATGCGTTTTGCCCGGCGTGCAAACGATCTTGCCAGCTCACCGCCTCAGTAATAATAATAATAATAATAATAATAATAATAATAATAATAATAATAATAATAATAATAATAATAAGTTTCATCATCATGACCTTTAGCTTTAGAAATACTGCCTTAGTAGAATCCTGAAACGACCTAGTTTTGTATAAGAAAATGTTAATTATAGTCGATAATTTCGGAACGCAGTAATGTCAGCTTAATTTTTTATCATTTCTAGTGGAAAAATATGCAAGATATTAACTATGCATGATAGTTATTCTTTCATTACATAAATGCATCATTTATCAGTTTTTAAGTCAATCGACATAGCAATTCCACTCTTCAAAGAACCCTAAATTTCATTATCTATAGGTATCTTATCCAATATTTCTGTCTAGGAAAGAAAGCAAATGGTAGTTTATTTACATTTATAGTCGTATGTATAGTCGTATGTATGTATGTATGTTGTATGTATGTATGTATGTATGTATGTATGTATGTATCTATCTATCTATCTATCTATTTATCTCTCTCTCTCTCTCTCTATATATATATATATATATATATATATTATATATATATATATATATATATATATATATATACATATTGATAGAAGTTGTAAGACAGCAAAAGAATGAATGACACCTCGATATTATGTAAATAGAGGAATGTATCTGTAAATGTAATATGTAACAATTATTTGGTAGCCGTGATAAAACTCCGAGTTTCGGAAGCCGGGGTGGAAATCCAAACCGACATATTTTCAGTTATCCGGTCATCGGAAAAGATGGTATGAAAATGACCGTTAAACAAAGGGAAATTACTGTGTGATTGACCGTTATTAAGACAAAAGAGCTATATATATATATATATATATATATATATATATATATATATATAATATATATATTATTCTCATACACACACACATGGATAGAAGCACTCCGTCGGTTACGACGATGAGGGTTCCGGTTGATCCGAATCAACGGAACAGCCTGCTCGTGAAATTAACGTGTAAGTGGCTGAGCACTCCACAGACACGTGTACTCTTAACGTAGTTCTCGCGGATATTCAGCGTGACAAAGAGAGTGACAAGGCCGGCCCTTTGAAATACAGGTACAACAGAAACAGGAAGCAAGAGTGAGAGAATGTTGTGGTGAAAGAGTACAGCAGGGATCACCACCATCCCCTGCCGGAGCCTCGTGGAGCTTTAGGTGTTTTCGCTCAATAAACATTCACAACGCCCGGTCTGGGAATCGAAACCGCGATCCTATGACCGCGAGTCCGCTGCCCTAACCACTGGGCCATTGCGCCTCGAAGACACACACACATTTATATATATGTGCAGAGTTACATGCAAACACATATACATACATATTTCACCAGCACTTACGCCATAAAATATCTTTATTATTGTCACACAGCCTTCTGCGCATGCGGGCATATAGTTGTTACTATTGTGGTCACGTGATCGATGTTTGAGCCTGATTGCGCCATTTTGTTTCTGGCTTTACAGTGTAAGCATGACCGATCCACTAGCAATGTGCACCAAAAGAAGGCAAGAAGCAGTGATCCGATTTCTCTGGTCGGGTGATGTGTCAAGTGCTGAAATTCATCGGAGGGATTCAACACGCTACGGTGATTGTGCACTACCGCATAGAAGTGTGTATAAAAACATTGAGAAGTTTAAAAATCGCAAAAGTCAGTATGGCAATAATAAATATATATTATGGTGAAAGTGTAGATACATTTTTGCCTTCCCTTATTCGTACATATATATACATACATACATATATACGTACATACATACATACATACATGCATACATACATGTATGGACACTCACACGTTGTTTTATATAAACTTTTACTCTTTTACTTGTTTCAGTCGTTTGACTGCGGGCAAGCTGGAACACCGCCTTTACTCGAACAAATCGATGCCAGGACTTATTCTTTGGACGCCAAGTAGTTATTCTATCGCTCTTTTTTGCTGAATCGCTAAGTTACGGTGACGTAAACACACCACCATCGGTTGTCAAGCGATATTGAGGGACAGACATACACACAAACACAAACACAGACATACAGACACACGCACAGACACACACATATCTATATACACATATATACGACGGGCTTCTTTCAGTTTCCGTCTACGAAATCCATTCAGAAGCCTATGGTCGGCCCAAGGCTATAGTAGAAGACACTTGCCCAAGGTGTCACACAGTGGGACTGGACCCGGAACCATGTGGTTCGTAAGCGAGCTACTTACCACACAGCCACTCCTAAGCCTGTAGTAAAGATAAGAGTTCAAAATTGATCTATTTCTATCGCAACACTAAAACGGTAGACTGGACAGCCTCCACATTTGAACGGGTACTTTGAGAAAACTGGAAGGAGAGTTTAAGCCTAAAAAAGAGTTAATCATAGAAAAATAAATAAGTGAATTTGGCACAAACTTATTACTGGTTAACATTCGTTCCGTACTTCTCTTCTAGTAAAATTGCGCTTTAATATTACCGTGTAGATCCCCACGGGCATACAGTATAAGAGGAAGCGAGCTGGCAGAAACGTTAGCATGTTGGGCTAAATGCTTAGCGGAATTTCGTCTGTCTTTACGTTCTGAGTTCAAATTCCGAGGTCGACTTTACCTTTCATCCTTTCAGGGTCAATAAATTAAGTACCAGTTTCGTACTGGGGTCGATGTAATCGACTTGTGCCCTCGCCCCATATTTCCGGCTTTGTGTCTAGAGTAGATAAAATATTTCCGTGTGGAATATTTCGTCTGTTTTTACGTTCTGAATTCAAATTCCTTCGTAGTCGACTTTGCTTTTTATCCTTTCAGGGTCGATAAATTAAATACCAATTTCTTTATTACCCACAAGGGGCTAAACATAGAGGGGACAAACAAGGACAGACTTAGGTATTAAGTCGATTATATCGACCCCAGTGCGTAACTGGTACTTTATTTATCCAGTTAGGCACTGGGGTCGATATACTCGACTTAATACCTATGTCTGTCTTTGTTTGTCCCCTCTATGTTTAAAGAAATTGGTATTTAATCGATAAATTAAATACCAGTCGCGTTCTGGGGCCAATCTAATCGACCCCGCCCCCCACTCCCCTAAAAAATCTTCGGTCTAGAGTAGAAGAGAATATTTCTTGTGGGGAAATTAGTGTGGTTGAATATAGTACAGTGAATCTTTGCTATCCTCGACAATTATCGTTACTTCCCTATTATTTCTCTATTATAAACGTTTTAACCTTTCAAGACCCGGTTCTTTTAATTCTCACAATAATATATAGACTTACTATTTACATATAAGATCAAAATCTCAATACCCGTCGACGTATTATACACATGTTTGGAGTTCCCACTCATGTACCACCGCGTTCTACTATAAATTATTCGCTCGTTTGCCTGGAATTTTGTATTCTTTCACCCTTAAAAGCTTAAAGCGCTCTCTTGTGAATTTTGTCGATTATGCTCTCATTAACACGTATTCCCTGGCTCCATTTCCTTCATTTCTAACTGAATTTATAATGACTTCTCGTTTATGGCTTCGTAGCTAAACATGATTGAGTCCTGATATTACAGTATTCTTCTGTCTTCCATTAACTTAATGCAGTCGAATATATAAGGCGGCGAACTGGCAGAAACGTTAGCACGCCGGGCGAAATGTGTAGCCGTATTTCGTCTACCGCTACGATCTGAGTTCAAATTCTGCCGAGTTTGACTTAGCCTATCATCTTTTCGGGTTCGATTAAATAAGTACCAGTTCCACACTGAGGTCGATATAATCGACTTAATCCGTTTGTCTGTCCTTGTTTGTCCTCTCTGTATGTAGCCTCTTGTGGGTAGTAAAGAAATAGGTTTTTCGCCTGCAGCTACGTTCTGAATTCAAATTCCGCCGAGGTCGATTTCGCCTTTCTATCCTTTCGGGGTCGATTAAATAAGTATCAGTTACGCACTTGGGTCGATATAATCAACTTAATCTGTTTGTCTGCCCTTGTTTGTCCTCTCTGTGTTTAGCCTCTTGTGGGTAGTAAAGAAATAGGTATTTCGTTTGCCGTTACGTTCTGAGTTCAAATTCCGCCGAGTTCGACTTTGCCTTTCATCCATCCGGCTGTCGAATAAATAAGTACCAGTTACACACTGGTGTCGATGTAATCGACTTACTGCCTTTGTCTGTTCCCTCCATGTTTAGCCCCTTCTGGGCAATAAAGAATAAAATATAAGCCGGTTAGCTAACAGAAACATTAACTCGCCGGACGAAATGCTTGCGATATTTCATTTGCCTTTTGTTTCTGAGTTTAAATTCCGCTGACGTTAATTTGCCTTTCGTCCTTTCGCAGTCGATCAATCAAGTGCTAGTTGCTTATCGGGGTCGATCTAGTCGAATGACCCCCACCCCTAAATTTTCTGGCCTAATGACTGGAGTAGAAACGAAATACAGGCGAAAATATACTTGTTTTGTACTAACATAGGATACTTTCAATTTCGTAGGAATATCGTTTCTAAATTCGACCAACTTCAAAATTCAAATGGCTTATACCGTTAGTTACATTATTTACATTAGACAGATATTTGTTGGTTGTTAACACAACGTTTCGGCTGATATACCCTCCAGCCTTCATCAGGTTTCTTGGGGAACTTTCAAACCTGCGTTCTCATTCCTAAGGTATTTTACGATGTTGTTGTTATTATTATTATTATTATTGTCATTATTATTATTATTACATTATTATTCAGGTCATTGCTTGGATTCGAACTCGGATTCTTGGGGTTACTAGCCCGCGCTCTTAACGACTACGCTATATGACCGTATAATAATACTGTAATTATACTACTACTACTACTACTACTACTACTACTACTGATAATAATAATAATAATAATAACAACAACATCGTAAATACCTTAGGAATGAGAACCCAGGTGCGAAATTTCCCAAGACAACTGATGAAGGCTGGAGGGTGTATCAGCCGAAACGCTGTGATAACAACCAACAAGATGAGGATAAATATTCTTCAAATGTTAATTATGTAATTATGTACATTATATGTAAATAATTGCTCATTTATTAAATATAGAACTATAGGTAATTACCATAATTTCTACTTTTCGACACATCGGTCTCAACTAATATTTAATTGAATTATTATTCACGCTTTTCCTAATTTATTACGATTTTGATTATATTTATTTATTTTGGGTACACAGCTTATGTTAAATCTGTGTGTATTGATTCTTCTTTTCTCTTTCTCAATTCTTTTGCTGATCCCAAGGTTAACTGATAAAATTTGAGCATGTTCGAATATTTCTCTCCCATCCGCATTCAAATCTCACCCGCTTATCTCATTTCGTGCACCAACCATATGAATGGCAGGTCATTATCTTTACCAATATCACAACTAACCCTTGAGTTTTATTGCACGAAGCTTTCTTCCCCTAACAACCACACCACTTCAGTTCCTGTCACAGCGTTCTCTAACTTGCATATATTTTATTCTATTTTCGAACCGCTCCAATAACAACCACTACCGCCGCCGCCGCCGCCGCCGCCACCACCACCACCACCACCACCACCATCATCATCATGATGAATACTGCTGTAACTATTATGTTTATTTCTGCTTCTCATTGGCCTTTTTTTTTACTAATTGCAATTTCTTTCATTTCAGTTATATTTTTCAATTATATATATATACTTTTTTTTACTCTTTTACATGTTTCAGTCATTTGACTGCGGCCATGCTGGAGCACCGCCTTTAATCGAGCAACTCGACCCCGGGTCTTATTCTTTTGTAAGCCAGTACTTATTCTATCAGTCTCTTCTGCCGAATCGCTAAGTAAAGGGGACATAAACAGACCAGCATCGGTTGTCAAGCAATGCGATGGGAACAAACACTGACACACAAACACACACACACGCATATATATATATATATATATATATATATATATATATTATATATATATATATATATATATAATATATATATATATATATATATATATATATATATATATAGGACGGGCTTCTTTCAGCAATACGATTTCGTACGGCGTTACCTGTTCATGACAAACTGTCAAGGCAGGGAATTGCCGTCTCGCCGACATGTCCGAGGTGCGAACAGGACAGGGAAACAGTCTTGCACGCATTTGTGGAATGTTCGGAATTAAAAGGACTGATAGTTTTCACAGAACATCGATGAGAAGAGTGCAGCTATCAGATGAGTCCATCATCGAGATTGTGCCGTCCCCTTCCCTTAGAGGGAAGAGAAAGGCCTGTTATCTTCTGCGTGGTAGCTGTATTAAAAGAAGCGGTATGGAAGATACGTATTAAAGGAATAGTGACGAGTACCGTTGTATCCGGCCAGGGGTTGGTCAACTGTTTTAGTTATCACCACAATAGTAGGAACTGGTTGGAGAAGAGGTGCCTGTCACGACAGAGATTCGGAAAAAAATGGAAGCTTGTAGTTAGAAAGCTGGGAGTGATTGGCACCAAGTAAGTGGAGCCCTGGAAAAAAGCAAAGGTTCTACCCTGGTGGTTGAACGCCTTTCTTGCAGGCACCACATTCTGTGAAACAATGTCTATCATTAATTAAATAAAAAAAAATTAATGTTAATTATAATTTCAGTTCATTCATAAAAAGCTACTTCATCTTTTTATGTTTGTCTGTCGTTGTTTGTCCCCTCTCTGTAATGCCTTTGTAGCAAAGTTTTATGAAATAAAGTAGCTAGCTTACCAACCACGTAGTTCTGGGTCCAGTCCCACTACGTATCACCTTGGGCAAGGCTCTTTTACACCAGCCATGAGCCGATCAAATCCTGTGATTGGATTCGGTAGACAGAAGCTAAAAGAAGCCCGTCGTATGTAGGTATGTATATATATATATGTGTGTGTGTGTGTGTTTGTCCTCCCACCATCGCTTGATATCTGATGCTGGTTTGTTTACGTCCCTTTAACTTAGCAGTTCGGCAAAAGAGACTGATAGAATAAGTACTAGGCTTACAAAGAATAAGTACTGGGGTCGATTTGCTCAACTAAGGGCGGGACTCCAGCATGGACGCAGTCAAATGGCTGAAACAAGTAAAAGAATGCAAGAATAAAAGAATGAATAATAATACAACCGTTCTCATTATTCTATTCTTATCCGTATCGTTGCCATTCGGTTTTACATTCGCCTATCCCCCTTTTTATGCTTGTATAATTATAATTCTTTTTAGTAGTTATAGAAGTATTATTCATATTATTATTGTTATACCCCGAGCAAATAGCAGAATTGTTACGCGGCGGACAAAATGCATATCTGTGATATATCCATATTAACGTTCTTATTTCAAATTCGAGGGAGGCCATCACTGTAAGTCACCGTTCCGAGGTCGATCAAATAAGTACCCAATTAAGCATAAGTGTTGATATAATGGCCTGGCGCATCCCTTAACAAAATTTAAGAGCTTGTGCCAATGTTATAAACGATTGTAACTGTAAAATAGCAAGCAGGCAGAATGCTTACAATGCTGGACAAAATGCCTAGTGACTTTTCTACTGATTTTACGTTCTGAGTACAAGAGCGGGGACGACATCACCTATGATTCTGGTAAGCTGGAGTAAAATTTGAGAAGTAAATAGAGAATACCAAACTCATTCCCTATGGATACCGTATTTATTACAATGAGTGGCTTGTAAATGTATCTAACTCGCGTTCGCTCGTTAGATACGTTTACAAGCCACTCGTTGTAATAAATACGGTATCCATAGGGAATGAGTTTGGTGTTTTATTTATTACACACGAATAAACGACCATATTTTTATTAACCGTCACCGTGACCTCGGGTCATCACCATGGATTGACCAATCAGAAGCAGCGCTCGCAGTATCTGACATATGTTAGATACCAAAAATATCTCAAAGTGTTCTCACTCATATGTGTGTAATAATTCGACTTACCCCTTCCCTAAATTTCAAGCATTCTGTCCACAGTAGACGGGGTTATTAATTTTATTATTATTACTGGTATTTTTTTATTCTGTTACTATCAATGTTGATGTTAGTC
>NC_043002.1:15020771-15065771 GCF_006345805.1 Octopus sinensis
AGAGATTTGGCTGTTATGTCTAGCCAATTAATTCGTCACCTGCATCTTGTGTCTTTTGGATTCATACTAAAATATATTTTGTCTCCCATAATGAATCTTATCGTTAATAACTCTTTTTAGTTGTGTTTATGAGCTATTTTCTTCCCTGATGTCTTCTTCCTAGTATATTATTGCTTTTGTTTGTTAATCTTCATAAAACAGGATTATACACATGTGTCAGTTATATTTATTTCGTCTCTTCTTTCGTTTTTGTAATCTTCCTGCTTCTAATATTCCCAAACGTGTAATTTTCATTGCAGTTTTACTTTCCGTATTTATTCATCTCCTCTCTAATCCTTCATCGCCAATTTCGTCAACTTCTTTGTAAAGGATGTTTTCCTCATTTCATATTTTTCATATTATTCCATATATCTTTTTTTTTCTTCGTCATATCCCCGTTAACACAATTCTTCTCACAAGTCTCATCACTCCCTGATCTAATTATTATCAATTCATCTAGTTATATATGCTGCTGTTTCTAAATTCTTCTCATTTTCAGGCATGCATCCCCAAGTCTTTTTTATGTTTTCAATAAAGCACTACAGTAAATTACATTACTATAACGCTAGTAATCACCATTTTTTGGGGCTAAATTGATTGATGTATTCGGTTCCTCTTAATATCATACACGACTCCATTATAACTTACATGTTTTTTTCGCCATTCCTTTAATAAATGAGTACGTTGCTATGAAGTGTTAAGAGACACTTTATTGGAAACAAGATTGTTATTACATTGCTACTAGCATTATTAAGAATATTTTGGGTGTGACAGAATGAATAAGTACGCAGGTAGAATATATTTCATGTAGTATTTAATTATAAACCCTTAGTTGCGGGTTCAAACGCTGGCGGAAATCGCGCTGCTCAACACGATTTTGCTGTCAAAAAAATTTACAACAGCCAAGTGTTGACTTTTGATGTAATGGACGATATACAAAAAACAATGCAATGGCGGTAAGGATTATTGCTTCTATTGTTTGTCATCTTTGTCTTTTGCAGTTACACTATCCCATAGTCCATTTTTTAGAAGAGTAATTTGCTTTGTCATTTAATTTCAAAAATCGAATCTCTTCCAACTCGACTATGCGTAATCGATTTCTTTCTATCAGAAATTCCATTTCTCCGAATTAGTTCTTCGTAACCTTCTGAAATTTATTTTTCCTGTGAACATTTGTTTTATCTACGAGAAAGATATCCAGATTTGCTATCATCTATTTTGATTTATTTAAATACGTATGACAGAATGTATCGCGTTTCAATTTAAATCTGTTGTATTGCGTGATATAAATAATATTCAAACATAAGCATATTCATAAAATTCTCATAAGTACGAAAAAAATATGCGTAAAGTGGTTTTTGACATTACAATTTGAAGAAAGAATATCATACATTGGTGATTATCAAAATCTATCTTCAAGCCATAAGAACGAAATATTTATTTCCAGGTTATCCATCTTCGTTAATCCCGTAACTATCCCTAGGTCGATCACGACGACGAGTCTTTATGTTGATCTGATAAACAAGAAACCTGGTCGTGAAATAAATGTGCAAGTGGCTGAGCACTCCACAGACACGTGTACTCTAAACATAGTTCCCAGAGAGATTTAGTGTGATGCAAATTGGGCATTAGTCGCTCATTTTAATTACAGGTACTTCTCGTTTTTACCAGCTGACTGGACTCGAGTAACGGAAAATAAAGGGCCTTGATGAAGGACACCGGTAATCGAAATCAGGACCTGACAATCGAGTTGCCAATACACGTAAACGCTGAGACACGCGCCTTAACAAATCGTGTAAATAGAAACAATAACGTAGGGAAATCTGGAACTTTTCATCTAATTGATATAGTAGATAGATTTAACTCACTTAAATGATATTATACACTCCTAAGAAGATGTATATCGTGAATATGAATGGCCAAACTTTTCATTCACATTTATTCGCTTCATCACGGCTAAAGCTGTCCACGAATAATAAATAACTATGCAACTATAGCATCGAGAATTAAGATGCCTCTCAATATCCGTGTTCTACCTAATAATATGGAAGGTAACGTTACGATGTTAATGAAAGTAGTAGGAAGCGACGTATCTTGAGAATGTTGCCTCATCCGCCACAATATATGTACAAACACACGCACACACACACACAGCCACACCCACACATATACACATAAATGTCGAACGCTGAAAAATAGTGCTCAATACCGCATTGGGGGATAGATCTTCTTTATTTGCGAATTAAGACTACCGTAAATTTCACGTTAAGAAAAAGAGGAAAATATCTTAATATCTTAATTTTTTAAGCCGACCACATGGATGAATCGTGTTCGTCTTCCACTTGGATAAATAACTAGACACACACACACATATATGTATGTATGTATGTATGTATGTATGTATGTATGTATGTATGTATGTATGTGTGTTTGTATGTTTACATTACTACATTATTCATTTTTGCTCCTCTTGGTTTCAGCCAACCGGTGGCGGTGATGCTAGAGCACCATGCCTATTTTGAAACTTTGCTTATGATTCTCTCTCGGCTTATTTACTCAGTCTGGTGGCGCTTCACATCACAACTCATGTATGTTCCTTTGTCCCATCTGTCGACCCATTTGGTTTATGAGGGATTTTGACACCTCTGTCAACGTATATATATATATATATATATATATATCCTTACATAGTGACCTGTACGATTGATTGGGGAAGCAGTGTCGTTACAAATACTTGATATTTATTCAAATATTCCCAAGCTCTCAAACGTTTTTAATATACAGCTCTGAAAATTAGATGTGATATGCACATGCTATACATTTACAATCACAAATAACAATTGAGTTTACCATGAGTTCTAATTTTTCCAACTATATTTTCAATGAAGTCTTAAATAATTCTAAATAACAATACTCCCTTACATCAAAATGCGCACTGTAATTTTACAGACAAAAGAGAAAATAATATAGAAAAATAAAAACAATCACTAAGATATTAATTAATAAATCAAGCCATTTGGTTTGATCTGATTTCCTTTTATCTTAATCAAATTGAGTCTACAAAATTAATACACACTGTGTATTCAATGATTTGGCTGTTTTTCTAATTAAAACAAACACCTGATCAGAAACAATATTTATAAAGCTAAATAGAATCTATCGCTTTGTGGTTTCTGGAACTTTCAATTATGTTTTCAAAATTAAAAGCAAATATTACTTTTGCTATAAGACGTATATTCCGATCTCAAATATCAAAATTTGTATAGTGCGGTACATTTCATTCTATATAAAATATATTTAACTTCTTCTGGAATGATTCTGCAATTCCGAAGTAACGAATAAAAAAAATATTTTTAGGGTGAAAAGATCCTTGAAATTATGGTCATTGCATACTACAGAATGTTGCACCTTTCAAGTTAAAGTTAAGACTGAAAACGAGTTGGAATCCCTGTTGTCCTTTCTGTGAAAAAGCTGGTGCGGTGCATGCTTGACACAAATAACTAACTCTATGTGTATCAGGTTGATTTACATTAAGTCTGTAATCATTTAGAAGATACTTTTTTCTAAATCTGACCACACTTTTGGAATACTCTATTATAAAGTTGTACAATGCTTAATGTAGAGTCAAATGGAAATTCTGTAAGTCAGTTCTTAAAAATATATGGTTTCTTTCATTCTAAAATATGTTCATATATCTTAACATTTGCTTCTTCATTTATATTTCCTTGTTTTATGTCTGTATCAAGTAAATTCACTATATTTCAAAAATGAGAAAATATACTTGCACATAGCTGGAACACCTTTCAAGAATCAATAAAAAAAAATGAGTGGGAAGTATAAATTTTTATTTATGATTCTTTTTGAGAACTCAAAGAACACATTCACAAATATATTACTTTTACCTTTTAGAAGAAACATTATGTTTGTAAACCATAACTTATCATTTGCTGTGTTTCAAGCATACTATTCATTCAACAAATAACCATATGTTTGAATATATCATTCAAAATATTGTTTTCTAACACTAAACTGCATTAATCTTTATAACGTATAGTACTAAAACTTCAGACATCATATATGATTGATTATGATGGTGGCATCTATGCACCTTCATTTGAAACTATTTAAATTGTTTCTAAAAATCTATCAACAATTAGGATTACAGATTTAAGTAATGGTGTATAAAATGTCACCATATTATCATAGCGTTATGGTCACGTCTTAATATATGCAAGAGTTGTGGCATACTCCTGTGATCCAGCTACTCGGAAGTTCGTTCGGTGGGCAAATTTCAGAATGGGAATGTTTGGAGTTGGTATTTTATAGCAATCACTTGTCCGCGCTGAGCTCGGCATCAATATGGTGCATGTGAAGAAAATCATCAGAACCAGATTTTCTAAAGGATGCGTGTCGATACAGCCTAGGGCAGAAATACATTACGCAATAGCCCACGTGTCGAACAGTAGTGGGATCGCGCCTGTGCAAAGTCGTCAACTGCCAGCATGTTTGATACAACTGAACACAGACATTTTGTATAGGCACATGTGGATCTACTTGTTACAAGTTTGCTTCTGAGGAACATTTTTCTGAGATCAGTCCCACAGTGTGGCATCTTGGGCGAGCGTCCTCTATTAGCCACGACACATTCTTTATTTTCTCCCCTTGTTTCTTTCTGTGGAAGAGCGTAGGCTCGAGACATTAAAGAGTTTTTTTCACTTCCCGAGCGTTATCTCTTTGTGGTCTATACCACATGTCTTCATCTTTTGTTTTTCTGTAAATTCTCCCTATATACATATACATATACATATATATAATATATATATATATATATATATATATATATATATATATATATATATATATATATTTATATATATATATATATATATATATATTTATATATATTATATATATATATATATTTATATATATATTATATATTTATATATATATATTTATATATATATATATATAATATATATATATATATATATATATATATATATATTTATACGATATAGTGTATATTTATACACATAAGGAATCCACTTAACGTGAATTCAACACATTAGAAAGAACAGCTAGGTTCCGTAAACCACAAAAACAACGGATACGATTCGACAGGAATAAATTTGGAAATGAAAAACATTTACCAGTTCAAATCCAGCGTGTTTCGAAGGTGAGGACAGAACACGTCTCGTCGGCGGCCTTATTCAAGTAAACATGTTTCTTCCTGCGCTCCTGAAAAAAATTTTTCCTCGTCTACGCTTATAGGCCCTCTTTATTTGTTTTCCTGTCCTGTTTCTATTCCTTCTTGTACTGTATTTTTGGTAATTGTATTTTTATTTTGTATTTGTTTTTAATTGTATTGTTTTTACGTCCTGTTTTTGTCACATATTTTTTCATTGTTTTTACCCCTCTGCAAAGGAATTTTATTTAATTCTTTCGCAGGAAGGACTAGTTCTACGAGACGTATTCTGTCCTCACCTTCGAAACACGCTGGAGTTGAACTAGGGACAGCTGATGAAGGGGATTTGTCGTTGTGTAGTTGTCTTGTACTCTGTTTTTTCGTTGTAAAAAAATGGTCCGTTCCATGCTGTTTTTACGTTTTCGTTTCTCGTTGAATTCTACGTCTATTTGTGGTGTACTGTACACACGTATATATATTTATATATGCATGTATATATACATGTAGATGTAGGTACGTACATATATGTTTGTATGTATGCATATATTTTATTTATTACACTATTGTATGACTGAGCGACTTCGCGTCGATTCGATTCGATTCGTTTGGTTTCGTTTCGTTTCTTCTTCTTCTCTAAGCTGGTTTATATATATATATATATATATATATATATATATATATATATATATATATATATGTTGTTTGTTGTTGACGCGTTCAAAATTGGTCTGTATTTTGTAATAAAGTGAGTCTCTTCACCAATTCGTTGGCTACATGTTGTATCGCCCCTGAATTGGTAGAGGGTAACAATTGTGAAGCTTGGATTTATGTTATTGGCGCAAATTTCTGTGTTGGCTGAATGCTATTTTTGTGTTTTGGGGACTTTTGATCTGAGATCTGTGCCGAGGCATTCTTTTACGTAGACAATATGCAAGAGAGATCAATATACTATGTCATGGCCTAAGCCGAAAATATAACTATACTTCGCTTGATGACATTCTCCCAAATTTGTTTAACCACTATCAAGCACTTAGATATGTTATGATATGAATACATTCCGCTATAGCACGACGGTTTGTAACAATTCGGCTGTGTCATAGAATTCTAATCAATGTTCTATCGATGTTGGTGCTGCCTGATAACATATTGTAAACTCAGTTATACCTATACTTGCTTATTAGTCATCCATCGGCATATGCCAAGCTGAAAGAAGGATATCAATGAAATACTTTAACATATCTTACTGAATATGTTCTGTATTCAAGAAATATGGTTCATTCAAAATAACAGCTTAGAAGCACAACACGCGAAATAGTCCTGAATCTTCGAGAGTTTCTTATTAGCAGATGACAAGCTGTGAAACCAAGGAAAATACAGTACCTAACAGTTGTTATTATCTGTCGTAACAAACTACTATTTATTTTTTGAAAGAGCATAGATATGTTCTACACACATCCTCAATAACGAAGCACCACCTCCATAAGGAAGTTGTGACCCGCATGGATAAAATGCGGCAGACACTTCACATTCGTTTCTCCTCAGAAGACACTCATTAAAAAAAACTCTGCTATGAAATCTTTCTCCACACCAATTGACTGACAGAAGTTAAATAGAAACGATAAAACCAGCTACTAACGTAAGTGATAATGGGCTGCAACATCCAATGGACCTGTCTCCCTTCTTCCGACGTTATAAGTAACACCCGTTGTTGCGTAGAGTGTTTTAATAAATAGTACTGTATATGATCGTACGACGTTAGGGGATATTCGTTGCTTATAAAACAGCGTTATCTCTCAGTTTGAACGTGCACAGAAATAGTTCTTAAGTGGAATATACATTTATTGTATACTTTCCATATGAGTATTCAGCACAAAAATTCCAAAAGGTACTTTCAAATAAACTCTCCGTAAATTTTACCAGAATTATTCATATCAACATTTAATTATTTTTTATTCAAACAAGCTAGCACTACTTGGCGACGTTGAATTAATTTCTGAAGAATTAATTGTTTCATAAATATATTGCGAAAATTTATAGGGAAATTCAATAGAGCTTGGAAGGAAATATACATCCTTTTATTTCATTCAATGATTAAATTATGAACCTTTCAAGTGTTTAACGCATTTGAAAGAAATAAACGAATTATGTAATAAAATTGCTTAATATGAATGGCGTCTTGCTTCGCTGAATTGAATATTCAATATTTGAAATAATTTATCTATTGTACGAGATTGTTTTACCGTACAGGGAAGTAACAAAAATGAATAACTTCTATACATACGAACTGAAACTAAATATAGTAATTTATGAGTGTATATTGTTATCAATGGACAAATATATAATAGACAGTAAAATATTCCACATGCCGAAATAAATTTATTGTGAACTTCATAATCGGTACAATGCAACCAGACTAATATTTTATCATCTTAGCATAACTTTATAACTACATATATTCTAGGATGGCATGTTCAGTATATTTTGCATTATGTCCGGATAAATTATAGCTGATCTGTTTTAAGGAAGGAGTATTTTATATACCGATATACTGCTTTTAATAAGAAATATTAATAGTTCATATTGGTAAATGTTTTAATATAGTCTATTCATTACACTCAGTCACAAAATATTAGATGAAAGGAAAGAGTACTGACAAAATGAAAATCGAAATCAATAAGGAAAATTAAATTACGAGGTATTTAAATTGATGTGATGATATATCAATATATATATATTATAACATAATAAATAATGTGCCATGAATGTACAAAAGTGTATTTGAATTTCAATTATACACAAATTGCTTTAATGTATGTTTTCTTACAAAAAAAATTACTGAAATAATTAAAGACAAAAACATAACAAATTGATGATAAATCAAATTGTTTCTTCTTTCCTTTATGAAATATTATTGTATATAAATGATATTTGCTGAAAGGTAATGATATTATAAAGATATCATTAAACATCAATAGCTATTTTATTTGTTAAACAAATAGAATTAATATTTTGTGTAAAAGATTAAGAGCGAATAATTTCGAAAGAAAAATCAGTTTTTTTTCTTTATTATATACTCATTGAGATCGTGAGTATATATTTTTTAGAATGCGCCAAATATAATTTCTGTGATTCTATATCAGTTTTAAACACACAAGAAGTGCTTCAATTCACACAAATATGCGTTGTTATTTTTCCACTTTTGTGTAATAAAGTGGTTTGTGACGAATAATTTGTAGTTGTCTGTTTATTATTTTATGTTAATTTCCCACTAAGGAGACACAAAAGAAGATCGAAACTCCGCAGTGCCTAAACGATCCCTTCACCGATGACCTGATATATAACGTATGCTACGTAAGCATCGCCTAAAGGAAAGAGACGTTCTCCGATGACGAACAGATTGCGGCGGTCATTCACTTTTGCCTCAGGCAAGATGCATTAAGAACGCATAAATATATTGTAGTTAGGATAGTTGCTCGAAAATTTGCTCTCTGCAATTCTATGAGGAAATGTAACATGTGTACTACTGTTTTTGTAATTTCCAAGGAACATAAGTTTAAAAGATGTGTCATATTTTATGAACTCTAAGTTGATTTGATAATCTCATGCATAGTAGGTCCAGAAATGGTCAATTATTTTTATGAGAAACGGGGCAGTCACATTAACCATTATATAATATTATCTGAAAGGCTACTAAAAAGTGTTTTTTTGTGAAATATATTACGTTTACATTGAAAACTTTTTTATACATCTGTTATGAAATATGTCCTCACAATTAAATGTACTTTTTAACATTGACCAAGAGGCATGATATCCAAAACAATGACTCAGTTAATTATGTATTCATTTGATGTATCCATCAAAAATAAAAACAAATACACCTACTTCTGTAAAAGTAAAATCTATTCTACTCATTGATAAATTTTATGTTAGCAAGTAAGCACGTTTGTTTTCAAGAGAAAAATGAATGGAAATAAATAAAGGGTTAACAAAAATACTTAAGATGTTACGAGCATTAATATGAATTTCTTCTTACTAAAGCACACGCCAATTTCTATTTTATTTCTTTTGCTAACAATATTTTATACCTCTAATATACGAACATTTCAGCGTAAAGCAAACTACGGTATCATTTAGTACAAAATCAGCTGGATCGAAATAATAATCACATATCAGTCGTTATGCCGTATGTACACTTCTATGCATTTACGTCTGGAAGCAACATGTTTTTGACAATAGCAAATATAATTTAATCGTAGAATGAATAACGACCTCAGCGAGAGATAATATATTAAAGAATATATGATATTCAAGAAAAAAATCCATTGAGTCATATATTTGTTATAACTTATAATTCTTCCATATGCAATTCATAATGGTGTCTTTGGATATTGCTATTTGATTTCCAGGAAGAAGCAGATTGAAAAGACCTTTAATTAAAGGTAATTCAAAGAATACGTAGATTCTTTTTGTGATCATGGCAATATTGCGAATACTCGTTTACCTTATTCTTTAAAACAGCGCTTCTTAAACCATGGGTTGCGACTCCATTTGGGTTCGCGAAGTGAAATGCTGGGGTCATGAATATCACATTCAAACACTTGATTTTCAGTTTATATTTTATTTTACCAACACATATTAAGTACTCTAGGTCGTAAAAAACTCGTGATGAAAAATGGGGTCACGAACGAAAAGGTCTAAGAAGTTCTGCTATAGAAGATAGTGTGATATTAGAAACGTTTTGATACAATATCAATCAAATAAAATATGTACTTATAGCCACTTACATTTCTTCTGATGAGGGAGAGATTTGATGATTGATTGTTTATTTTCGGCATATCCAATAGTGATGTAGAAGTCTCTTCGTTGAATTGCATAAATGGACGAATATTTGTCTTCTAACACGAGCATAGCCGGTGACCGAGAAGTGACAAATTCGACGGATTAAATGTTTTAAGAGATATTTGGTTGTTCTTTCTATAAGAATGCGTAAGAGTCTCATCTGTTTGCACAAAGCAATCTGAATGCCGAACATACTGATCTTATATTTATAACTCTATAGTTTGTGCAATAAATGATTGCTTGCAAGATTTATGAAATCGCTTAATACTTCTATAATTTCTTACTCGTGTAAATTCATAGAATTTGCAATATATCATGTTCTCAAATCGTTTTGATGCTCTATAAAAGAAATTAATCGCAATATAATTTGTAGTTTGCCAGACATAGATATGCAGAAACATATTTGATCGATATATTCTATGGATTATCTTTGCAACTATGTAGACAATAATAGTACAACGAATTCTCTGAAATGTCTTGTTACAAATAAACAATAGAGTGTCTGAAATGAATCTCATTCCGGTTGTTGATTTTCTGAAAGTTATTCGGAGAAGAACCAAATAATCTAAGATTGCGTTGAGATTATCAGTGCTGTTTTCCGAAGATATACATTGTATTCTATTATATTAGCATAAATGGAAACCATAAATTATCATCTAAAATTAAATATGTATTTCGGAATATATATCTATTGAGATTCAGGTGAAACATTCGATTGTTTTTTTTTTATCGGAATATCTGAACTTAGTTACGATGAATACAAACATGCAGGCATGATAATATTACTGCGACAACACACATACTTTTCTGCAAACACTTTGACTTTGCATGCACAGAAGAAACTACAACCCGGAAAAGATGCAGTGAAGTTGCTGCGACTTTTTTGCAATACATTCTGATATTAAAAAAATAGAAACCAAAGGAGTAAATAATGTAGTCGCCGAAAAAATGGAGGTAGATACTGCAATTGATTTTAGACGATCTTTTGACACAATTTTAGAAGGAAATGAGAAAGGTAAAAACAAGAAAATCCTTCTGAGTAGAAGTATTAATTGCTGGGGCAGAGAAGAGAGCTAGATCATGTTCATACTGATTAAAATTGGAGCCTTATGAAGATTGGCAAATAATCTGAGGACAATCACAGAAATAATAGGAATGGGTGCAGAAAAGGGAACATATCTCCGAGGTTCATTACCGTAAAAAATAATCAGCGCAATGACTCAACCGATTTGCGCCGCAGAAACAGAAAATAAACTTATCTACAAAATTTTCGAAATGCTCTGCTCTCCACACATGCATATAAATATACGTGTGCATATGTATACAAATTTACATACGCTTCTATCTATTTATCTATATCTTATATATGTGTGTGTGTGTGCGTGTGTGAAAATCACGTGATCAAGTGACTGACCAGAATATCAGATGTTCTTACATGAGGCTGGTTACAACGTGCTTTGCATCTTTTTACCATTCGAATGAATCATCCCGCCTAGCCAGGCGAGAGATAGATAGAGAGATAGTTAGAAAGATATATAAACATATACATGAATATATCTATAAATATAGTGATATATGTGATTATATATGTAACGTCATATTTATGTACATAAGAGTGCTCCCTACGCAATGTTCTTAGTTTATGCAATGCAACTAGAAAATAAGTGGAATTATCAAAATACACTTTATGCTTTTAAATATATCTTAAGATGCCTTAACAATCAGACAAGGAAGTAGATGAGTCTAGATATGCTCTGTAGTTGAACAATCAATGCTGTTGAACTCTCTATATGAAAATAAATTCGGTTGAATTATGTTCTGTATTTCTTTGTGATTCCATTTCTCAGCATCAGAAAGTAACGGTGTATGACGCGCATTCTATAAATTTTGATTCTTTCTCAAGAGTGACACGCATTCATTCGAGGTAGATAACTCCACTGCCGTTTTAAGAAGAGTTTCCTAACATCAAATCAGTTGTTGTAGCATATCAACTACATCCAGGCGATTCCATGGATGACATAAGACAAAGGGAGTGTGACGTGCAGTATTGTGAGGCCCGTCTCCGTCTCTTAGTTGGCTTGCAGGATATAATTTGCACTGGTTCATTGTCCTAGTGTAAGTGACTCTGACTTGAGCGGAAGAGCTAATGCCTTTTGCGACGAAATACCATCCTGAACCTCCTCAAAATCCAATTGTCGACAGTCTTAAAATGTATATGATGCCCTTGCAGTCGAAAACAGCAATAATCATTCGCTTCCTGGTAGACTTGCTTTGCCAGTGTGCTTCCGTTGGTTTCACTGTCTATCTGTGTGTGGATCATAACCGTACACCCAGTTTCCATCACGTGTCATAAGAGACTCAAGTACTGAAGGTAAAGTGCTCAGTCATCCTCTTGCTGTGGCCATCGAGTCCTTCTTTTACTTCATGACTAATCTCCCTGGAAACACTTTGCAGAAATTTTGCGCATGTTCAGATCTTGATGAATAATTCTGTGCACAGTCACCATGCAAACCCAAAACAGCATGATTGAAATTATAGAGACTTTGTCTTCATTCATTAAATTACGGATTTTCTCAATCAACTTTGATTCTCCCACGTCACTCTCTCTTCTATCGAAGAAAGAATTCCCGGCTTATAAAAGCTATTCCACGAGTAGTAGCAGTCTTTCATATATTTCGCAAATTCTGCTTGTTCTGCCTAACACAAAACATTATTGGAAAGGGAGGTTCAAAATTGCCTTCACGTTACAACTACTTTTCTGCAAACTGCTAAGCTGTGATAAGTAGAGTTTAGCAGGCTGTATTGAAAGCGGTGTTACAGCCTTATCGTTCAATCTAGCATAAATTTGGCCGGCCAGCTTATTAGACATATAGTAATAATATACTAAGATTATAATAACGTAAGACAATTATTACTGCTTCTTCTAAAAGCCCCTCAAACCGTCTGAAATGCACTTCGTATCTACCTCCAGCCAAATTCATATGATTTAGCAAACGAGAGTTATTTGACGATACTTCGATCTGATATAAATACCTTGCAAGTCTACAGATTTTACTCACTCTCATCGAAATATGACTTGTATGTTGGTATAATACCGTGTACAGTTCACTGAATAAAACAGTGTAAAGATTACATCTTGGAAACCGTTGATTATTGGTGTGAACTAAGTTTCGCTAGAGGCTACGAAACGAGAATAAACATAGTGTACTATGAAGAACTGATCGGAAACTACACTAGCTTACGCTATGTGAAAATATTATTCACATGACACCAGGTCAGCTAAGAGATATTATGGATAACACAGTCTCTGTATAGGTACAGATAACATTGAAAGACATTTTACAAACAGAAACAATAAACTTCTTATCAGAAAATATCATCAATACTCAAAACATACAATACATCTCTCTTGTTCGTAGTCCTTGACTGTGATAGCTACACGCACGTCATACCATGCTCGTTGCCTTTAGACGGAGCAACTACTCATCACAAAAAAAAAAAGTGCTCGCTTGTTAGGCGTGGTGTATTAGTATTCGAATTGCTGCGGGGATAGAGATGCAAACTTTCTCTCATTCTTTCCTCCTGCATCTTGCAGCTCACCTGCGACGGAGCAGCGTCCTGTCCTGTTGGGAATCTCTACATCAAGGAAACCGGGAAACCGGTCCTATGATCCAGGCACGGCTCGAGAAAGAACAAGCATATATATATATATATATATATATATATATCTTTGATTTTCTCAGATAAAAGCACGTGACGGAAGATATAAAAAATGTTATAATTTAAATATAGTGTGGACTAGCACTTTTGCACTTACATTTTTGCTGGTCGTCTCACATCATCACCTCTCATTCAGAATCCTTATTACAAATTATAATGATTGGGTATGGATATGACACACAACAGGCACAATGTTTCATTAAAAAAAAACACAATGCGTAATATCCACTTATAAGTTTGCAATTGGTAGCAATTTACAATAGTGGCCGAAAACTTTTGCACGGTACTGTATACAGGCGTAGGCATGGCGGAATATATACAAAGCTTGCTTCCCAGGCGCATGGATTCATTTTCAGTCCCATTAAGTGACATCTCTCTCAAGTATGTTCTGCTATAGCCTCGGGCCAACTAGATAATCTCAGATTGAGTTACGTAGATGGAAACTGAAAATAGTATGCTACAAACACGCACGCACCCACAAACACACACACACATCCACAAATGTGTATATAAATTTATGTCCGTGTATTTTTGACTCTGTCGCTGGATCTTTTTAACAACTGTCGGTTGAATTATGCTGGTACAAACACACAAAGCCACATATCTCTACATGCATATGTATTTTCACATATGGATATATTTGTGTGTTTAAAAAATGTGTATGTGTATATACGTGTATCGTGTTCATATGGACAGGAGGATATATATATCGCAGATTGATTATATATTTATCCATATAGAGAGAAGTGTATTTCTAATGCAAATTTCGGTATATATATATATATATATATATATATGTATGTGTATATATATATATAACTATATATATATATGTATATATATATATATATATATATATATATATATATATATATATATATATATATATATATATATGTAGGTCCCGGGTTGATTCGGGGTTAACCACAGTAAATAAGGTACTCAATACATAGCAGAGTAAAATTAATTTATTATATAGAAGGAGCTTCTACAGGACTAGAACTGTTTCATTCAAGAGAAATCATCAGGAAGCTAGTTATATATATATAATATATATATATATATATATATATATATATATATATATATATAATATATATATATATATATTATATTATATATATATATATATGTATATATATATATATATATATATATATGTATGTATGTGTATTTATATACATATACGAAGAAGGCAAGCAGGGCAAGCAACAGATAGGCGGCGATGGGGAAACGGAAAATAACCACCCGGATGAAAATACCTATGCAGAAAGGAACCAGTGGACAACCGTCCAACGGAGGAAGAAAAAACAGAGAGGAACTGGGGACAAGAAAACCCAGATAACATGCAAATTCTTCCGGAATGGTACCTGCTGGCATGGAGAAACAGGGGAAGGATGCAGGTTCGCTCATCCCAGGCCCTATGGAATTTGCATCAAACCCACTCGACCAAAATGCCTTAACCAAAACCAAGACCGAAACCAAAACCAGAACAAATACAAGCTGCCCCAGAAATATGCAGACATAGTGCGTAATGCCCCAACAAGGAGAAGGCGCACATTTGCAGAGGAAATGCAGACGGCGGCAGCAGAACAAAGAAATTTTGTGGAAATAGCAGATAAAATTGTGGGACAACTGGCCTGGATACATCGTCTTCAGAGCCAGGGGCACTCACAACAGCACTCAAGACCACCACAATCAAGGGACCCAGAGTGGCCACCGCTGACACCAGCCCAGGTGCCACACCGTCAGCCTTTATTGACACCCCAAATATCTCACCAGTGCTTCTGCTGAATGTCAGAGGTCTGGTGAAACCCACTAATATGAGTAAAATTCCTTACCTTAGGGACTTAAGCACAAGCAACCATGCAATATGCATAGCGCTGACTGAAACGCACCTGTCAAGCAGTATAGCAGATGCAGAAATACACATACCAAAGTATACTGTTTTTCGGTCAGACAGGAAGGAAAGAACTCATGGTGGGGTTGCCCTGTACGTCCGTGAAGATGTCACACCCATAGTACTGTTGACACACTCAAACTCAGTCTGTGACACACTGATAGTACACATGAAACAACCGAAAATAGTAATATGTGTCACATATCGGCCACCAGACACCCCTAGTCATGAAGGAGTGTTTGAAGATAGCCTCACAAGAATAGAAGAAGTCCTGGACAAACTGGACCAGGGTAACACCATTCTACTGCTGGGAGATTTTAACCTTCCGAACGTCAAATGGCCACATGGCCATCTCCTCCCTGCAATGACATCACTTGAACAGAGACAGACAGAGTCCTTGTTGGCTCTCACACGCAAGTTTTTCATGGAGCAAGCAGTGCTTCGGCCAACAAGAGGTGAGAATGTCTTGGACCTCTGTTTCACAAGCAACCCGATGCTCATCCACAACATAATGGTAACACCAACAATTCTCTCAGATCACAACTTAGTAGAGGTAATGATATATGGTATGAGAGAGTTAGTTGAGACGCAGCCATTAGAAAATACCACAGGCCTATCCAGTCTAAACTTCCATAAGGCAAACTGGAAGAAGATCAACGAAGAGATCCGAAAACATGACTGGAGTACCTTCATCACCACACAAGACACCAACACACATTTCCAACATTTCATGACAACAATACAGAACATATGCCATAAGTTTGTCCCGGAGAAAAAAGCTAGCGGGCATAGGAACGTTATTCCCAGAGACAGGAAAATACTTATGAGGCGAAGAGCTAAGCTCTCGAAGCAACTGAATGCACGGCAGAGAAACAATGAGGGACACCACCTGAAACTTTTTGAAACGGAAACTGCACTCAAACTTTCCTATGAGAAGGAGAGGGCAGAGAGAGAAGCCAGGGCCATAGAGAATATTAAAACAAACCCTAAAGCCTTCTTTAAATTTGCGAAAGAAACCACCTCGGTACACTGCAAGATTGGCCCACTCTTTGATAAAAAGGGCTCTCTAACTGAGGACCCCCAAGGGATAAGTGAAATACTAAAGGAACAGTATAAAAGTGTGTTCACATCCCCTCTTGGGCACATGCAAATCACAAACACAGAAGTTTTCTTTGATGCCACAACACTCCAACACCAAACAACAACCATCGACCACATAGACATAACAGAGAGGGATGTAATATCTGCCATAGAAGAAATAAGAATAAACTCAGCTGCTGGACCAGATGGATTCCCAGCAGTCCTCCTAAAAACGTGCAGGCATGCCCTAGCGGGACCACTGAAGAAGCTCTTCAGTGGTTCCTTGGCTAACGGTAAACTGCCCAGGGCGCTAAAAGAAGGCACCATATGCCCTATCCACAAAGGAGGGAGTAGAGCAGAGGCCAAAAACTACAGGCCAGTCTCCCTGACGTCACACATAAGTAAGGTCATGGAACGAATCATCAGAAAAAAAAACTGATCACGTTCCTCGAAGAAACTAACCGTCTCACTGACACACAGCATGGCTTTCGCCCAGGAAGAAGCTGCCTTACGCAGCTGTTACAACACTACGACTGGGTACTGAAACAACTACTGGATCGCTCACAGGTGGATGTGGTATATCTCGACTTTGCGAAGGCCTTTGACAAAGTCGACCACGAGTGATATGTCACAATTTAACTCAGACCGGCATAACAGGAAAAGTAGGTGAGTGGATACATGACTTCCTGAAGGACAGAAGCCAGATGGCTGCAGCCAATGGAGCCCTCTCGGGAAAGACACCAATAGCAAGCGGAGTGCCACAGGGCACAGTCTTGGGACCCTTGCTGTTTTTGGTGGCGCTCTCTGACATGCCTTGGTAGCACAACACATCCCTCACTAGCTATGCTGATGACACAAGGTAGCACAGGCAATCAAAAACCCAGCTGATGCTGACCTTTTACAACAAGATCTGGATGCCATATACAATGGGCTGAAGACAACAACATGCAATTTAATGCTGGTAAATTTTCAAGCCTTACAATATCAAGCTGTAAACACATATACATTAAAAAACAACTATACTGGTCCAGGAGGGATCGAAATCCCAGTATCGAAATCAATACGGGACCTGGGGATAGACATAGTGACGATGCATCTTTTTCTTCACGCATCGCGAAGGTGGCGACAATGTGCAGACGACTCACTGCTGGATCCTGAGGACATCCGGACAAGAACTGCGAGACCATGTTGACACTATGGAGGACATTTGTCCTAAGCCGCCTGGACTACGTGTCCCAACTGTGGTCACCGCATAGTGTGAAACTAACACAGAGCTTGAGACAATCCAAAGACATTTCACCAAGAGGATTTCCACCATGAAAGAAAAGAACTATTGGGAGAGGCTTAGGGAAATCAATTTGTACTCCTTGGAACGAAGACGAGAGAGATATGCAGTGATATACATATGGAAAATCCTGGAGGGACTAGCACCAAATTTTGGAATTGAGAGCTGTTCCAATCCCCGTACAGGACGTCACTGTGTGGTGCCAAAGGTCCCGTCTTCCACATCCAGGGTAAGGAGCAGATACTGTAATAGCCTGGGGTTCAGGGGCCCTCAGCTGTTCAACAAAATGCCAAGAAAACTAAGAGATCTACATGATGCGGATGTGGACATTTTCAAAAAACATCTAGACAAGCTGCTTTCCGGGATCCCAGATGAACCCACTGCAAGGTACGAAGGTAACCTAAGGGCAGCAGCTACAAACTCTCTCTTAGATCAGTGGCCAGCCACGCCAAACTGGACTTAGAGAGGGTAGCAACAAGGGCGGTGGCCCAGCATGGCCTCAGCCAGATGGCTGAAACAAGTAAAAGTGTAAAAGAATATATATATATATATATATATATACATATATATATTTAACAATTAAGGATAACTTCTTAATAAGGAATCTTAACAAGCAATTATCAGGTAGATAACGTGAAAAACCCCATAAGAGAAAAATTTCGAAAATAATTCTTTCTTATTGAACATATTAATTTATATATAGAAGGCATTATTACACATAAGTGCCTCACGCTAAGAGGGACATCAGTCATTTCTACCAAAAAATTTTACTAATCATACCCAATGCAATTTTTCAGTAAGACTGATGAGCATGGTCGCAAATTCTTCTGCGGTAAGTGCGAAATCACAGGTGATATAAGACTAAATTCATTTTTTAAATGTCTTGCTTTGAAAAATTGCATTGGGTATGATTAGTAAAATTTTTTGGTAGAAATGACTGATGTCCCTCTTAGCGTGAGGCATTTATGTGTAATAATGCCCTCTATATATAAATTATATATATATATATAAAAGGAGATGTGGAACACGAATTGTGATATATAAAAAAAGGAAATGAAGAAAATGCTGACAAAATAATTTAAGTAAGGGAGAGTGTATTTAATTAGGTGAAAGTTATTTTTACCCGTTGCGCATTTGTTATGCCTATCAAAAGATATATTTTTAAGAGCGATAGAGTTCCTTTCTGATAGATTTTTTTTCTCTTATCTGACTTTTGCTGTCTCGCAAAGCCAACATAAAGTCAGATAAGAGAAAAAAATCTATCAGAAAGGAACTCTATCTCTCTTAAAAAAATTTCTTTTGATAGGCATAACAAATGCGCAACGGGTAAAAAGAACTTTCATCGTATTAAATTACACTCTCACTTACTTAAATTATTTTGTCAGCATTTTCTTCTTCATTTTCGTTTTTATATATATATATATATATATATATATACTAATGTGTGTATATATATATATATATATATATATATATATATATATATATATATATATATATATATATATATATATATGTATATATACATATATATGTATATATATATTATATATATATATATATATATGTATATATGTTATTTATTTATTTAATTATTTATGCGCCCTTTTTATGCCCAGCTAGGCTCATGGGCACTGTTTTCACGGTTTCTATGGCGTACGTCATACATGTGGTCGGGACGTTACTCAAAAAACAGGAAGAAACGGTGAGAGACGTTGGGACGAAGAAGTACAACAGGGGCCACCAACCCCCTGCCGGAGACTCGTTGAACTTATGTGTTTTGCGCAATAAACACACACAACGCCCGGTCTGGGAATTCAAAACCAATCCTCCGACCGTGAGTCCGTTGCTCTAACACTGGGCCATATATATATATATATATATATATATATATATATATATATATATATATATATATATAGTATATATATATATATATATATATATATATATGTGTATATATACATATATATGTATATATATATATATATATATATATATATATGTTATATGTATATTTATTTAATTATTTATGCGCCTTTTTATGCCCAGCTAGGCTCATGGCATGTTTTCACGGTTTCTATGGCGTACGTCATACCCCATGTGGTCGGGACGTTACTCAAGAACAGGAAGAAACGGTGAGAGACGGTTGGGACGAAAGAGTACAACAGGGGCCACCAACCCCCTGCCGGAGACTCGTTGAACTTTATGTGTTTTTGCGCAATAAACACACACAACGCCCGGTCTGGGAATCAAAACCACGATCCTCCGACCGTGAGTCCGTTGCTCTAACCACTGGGCCATATATATATATATATATATATATATATATATATATATATATATATATATATATATATATATATATATATATATGTATATATATTGATACATATATATATATATATATATATATATATGTATATATATATATGTGTGTGTGTGTGTGTGTGTCTGTGTTGTGTGGTGTGTGTGTGTTGAGTGTGGTGGGGACTAAAATATATGCTTTCATCATTATATACGTTTGATATATTTTAGATACTTGATTTTTCTGACATGAAATTGTTTCTTTAGTTTTATTCTCTCCAGTATATAAGTATCCATCCACATTTTCTTCATGGGACATATCGAAAGTATTATATAAAGTACCACTTGAAAGGATTTTCAATACATCTGATTTGCTGTACGTTTGAAAAACGGATGAAAAAATAACGTTAATTTCTTAAAATCACTTAAGAATAAGCATATCGACAATATTAGGAATGTAGAAAAAAATTGCTGCCCAATGCATTGAAAGGGAATTACAGACTCCATGGCACTTTACAAGTAGCTCTCTTTATGTGATATTATTTTGGAATATGCATTATAGAAATGTTGTATGATTTTATATTATATGTATAAATGTATACATAAAGCGATAAATAGATAAATAAATAAATATATATATATATTTATTTATTTATTCATTTATTCATTTATTTATCTATTTATGTATATATATATGTATATATGCGTTTATATATGTGTATATATATATACATATATATATATATATCATTATATGTATATATGCGTATATATACGTATATATCTGTGTTTGTGTATATACATGCATATTTACTTTGTTGCAGCTATATCACGGACGTAATATATATTTCTTTATTTTCATTGTTTAATCCCAATCAAGATTCATTTAGCGTGCATTGAATATTTGGTAAAATGTAAACCTTTATATTTTATATTTATTTTATTAAGAAAAAAACTACACATATACCAAAATGTTACGGAAGATATACAGTTACAATTTAGTAAAAACGTTTTCTTTCCCGACAAAGTTGAGAAAAGAAAGAAAGTGAACGCTATTCTATGTATTTTTAAAATACGTAATGTATAGAATATTAGATACATTTTGAAACATTTTTCTAAACGCTGGTGAAAAGATTTAGATGTTTAGATTCATTAGACGTATTTCCGTTCGGACAATTACTTGGTGCTATGAAGTAAAATGAGATGACAGCCAAAAGCTTTAGTGTGTAGTATGTAGTAGATGTATTATGTCGGTTATATAATCTTATACAAACACATGAAACCGAACTGAATGTAAATACACGTATATATATATATATTACTGATTCAAATATTTGTAACAATGACAATATAAAGATATTGATGACGACATGTCTCTCTGAATATCAGGAGAAAGAAAGGTGCAGCGTGACAGAGTATTTAAGTAGCTTTTTCGTATTCCCGCAGCACACCATTCGGTCCTGTGTCACCGATCAACTTGTTGTTTGTTTGTTCCTTCTCGAGCCATGCCTAGCTCATAAGGGCCGGTTTCCCGGTTTCCTTGGCGTATAGGTTCCCCACCTGGACGGGACGCCGGTCCGTTGCAGGTGAGCTACTAAATGCGGGAGGAAAGAGTGAGAAAAATTTGTGGCGAAAGAGTCAGCAGAGTTTCGCCATTATCCTCTGTCGGAGCCGCGTGAAGCGTAGGTGTTTTGCTCATAAACATACACATCGCCCTGTCTGAGATCCGAACCCGCGATCCCTCGACCGCGAGTCCGCTGCTTTAACCATTAGGCCATGGGCCTCCACACTGATCGACTTGCTGGTCAAATGTTTACCGCATTAAGTCAACCCCAATAGTGTGAGTATATTTAGTAGACGGTAACTAAAAGATACCATTTTCATTTATATACGTGTGCATGCGTGTGCCTGCGTGCGCATATGCGTGTCTGTATTTCTCTTTATTCATCACATCCGTTTGAGAACACTTGTTATTTTGCTTTTTTACTCGTAACTTAGCATGTCGGCAAAAAGGAAAAATAGCATATGATAAAATTTTTGAGAGCGATACCCTAGAAGGGCCACAATCCAATGACTGAAAGAGTTGAATGACTTATCTACGACTGAAATATATTCAATTTTTGTTGCTAAATAAGAAACCGCCAAGAAGTAGGTATTACACCGGAAAATTTCTGTAGTAGTGTATATTGAAAATATAGCTTTTGGTATCCAGAAATGTTCCCTTAATTCATGTGTACTACCGGGTCCTTTTCTTTGGCTTTCTACGTTTCTAGATGGCTTCTTTCTCGAAGCAAGAGAAGTGAGTTTATTTTTAGTCTGCCGCCAATGTGACATCAGACTTTAGTAATTATTAGGTAGATTATTAAGTGCTGAATACACCATAGGATCAAATGCCTATGTATTGCATTATTTTCTTCATAATGTTAATGATGGATGGATTAGTAAGCTCAAACCTTGAGTTCTGTAATTAAATAAATAGAGAAGGGACCTTCAAATGAATATAAGAGGAACACGGGTATAATATTAGCAGGGGACATATATTTCTGTTTCAAGAATATCGATCAGAACGAGAGAAAAGTTACACTTTATATTACTGTAATTTGTTTGAAATTACAATTAAAAATGAATAAATTTATTTCAGATTATTTTCAAGTAGAATTACAATTTAATGAAGATTAAATGCATTACTCGTTGTATGATAAAAAAAATATCTCATATTTTGTTTTCTTTCTGGTATGTGGAATAATTCTTCGATTAATTTACATATCATTCGTTTTTGATTTGCATGCGTATTAAATTCATTAGTAAAATTAATTAATGTTCATTATGGATTATCACAACGTGAAAACATATTTTAAGAAAGCTTAGAACTGTAAAATCGTTATTTTTTAAAACATTTTCCATTTAGTTTTCTTTCTGAGCACTAGTTACTAAATGCGATCAATAGTAGTGGAACATAGTTGTATAAAATCTGAATATAGTAGTAATTTCAAGATTATTTGTAGGATAGTGTCAATACCAAATATTACAGGTAATAGCTGAGATCCTGATGTGCTTCAGTTTCAAGATTGATTCATCAGAGATTATTGGATAAATACGAAACTATTTATAAATATCATATATATATATAGACGCAAGCGTGGCCATGTGGTAATAAACTTTATTCCCAACCACATTGGTCCAGGTTCAGCACCATTGCGTTACACTTTGGGCAAGTGTCTTCTACTATAGCCTCAGGCAGACCAAAGTCATTTATGTGGAACTGGTAGGCAGAAACAGGAAGAAATCCATCGTATATATATATATATATATATATATATATATATATATATATATATTATATATATATATATATATACATATATATATATGTAGAGTTTACGAAAAAAACAAAAGACGAAGAAAGGTGGTGTACAAAACAAACAGATGTGTTAGTATAGCGCTCAGGAATAGAAAATGTATTTTACGTTTCGCGCCTACGAACTTCTACAGAAAGGGACACAGGAAAAAATACAAGGAGAGGAAAAAATGTGTGTGTAGTGGCTAACGATCTGTCATGGTTACTAACTTCGGACAGAAGTGTCTCACAAGAGAGCGAAACGTAAGTCACAGAGAATTGCTAAAACCAATAATTAACGCAACCAAACTTCCAATAATATATTTGTTTTATCCTTTTCTGCCCATTTTTTCAAATATTCTCATCACACTGTTGAACTTCGTTATGTCCTTAACATGTCCCTGTTACCAAAGACTACATATATACATGTAATGTGGCAATTATGCAAAAAACTTTTTTGAATTCATAATATTCAATGTTGCAATTATGTAAAAAAACTTTTGAATTCATAATATTCTATGTTACTTTGACAATCTTTTCCAAAGAGTGAAAACCGGGTAAGTAAATAAACATCTTTTAAATTGCATTTTCAAACCTTCTTTCGTATATATATAATCCATCGTGCGATACCCCACAATCAACTTTGTTATATATTATATATATATATATATATCTATATATATATATATTATATATATATATATATATATATTATATATATATATTATATTCATTGAATATACACATATATATATATATATATATATATAATATAGATATATATATAAAATATTATTAGAGACAAAACCACTATTTTGCAAAACAAAAACAAGGAAAGACTTAATCAATACATAAAATTTTAATAAATAGTCAAAAAAACCGCCACTACAATCGTTTCTTGTCTTGATCGACAATCTTCAGGTGGACTTCCAATAAGTCAATTTCAAATATAACATTATTTACATGCATATGCATATGTAGTTATTTATGTATATGTATATATACACATATGTATATTATATGTATACGTATATGTGTGTAGTTGTATATGTATATGCTTTTACTGCGACGGTTATATATATATTTATATATATATAAGCATGTATGTATCTGTCAATCTATCTCCGTCCGTTTTCCGTAACTAAATAAATTGCACTTAACGTATTTTAAACCTCACATGCAAGGTTATACAAATCACAAAGCATTTGCCATTTCCAAATTTATATGCTTCTACTTTCTTAATATTTACTAGGGACTTCTAGCAGGTGTATGTGACACAGCTTTAATACTTCACAAGTATTACCATAAAATATCACAAGGTTTCTGTACTTAGAACATCCGTAAATTAAATTCTATTTTGGTATTTACAGATAAACCGATTTAACATCAATATCTTCTCCACAAATAGTTGTAATCTGCATAAATACATAAGAATTTGTTTTTAAATCCCATTAGGTTTGGCGAACCCACAGAGCATATTTTCAGTTCCTCTTATATTGTTAGCATAATGGAAAAGTTTATGCTCTTCTATTTCCAATTGTTGGTAATTGAAATAACAAGACGACATGGCTTGAACTTCTGATTCTGTACAAGATTTATGTTTCGTATCCAAGTAATTTAACGTTATGTTAGTTACATTTTATATGAGCGAAACCTCTGTGTCTATTCATTGCAAACGAATGTACATCAGACTACATGCGCAAGATCTTCACTTGCTATTTTCCACAGGCAGATTTAAAATCACTTATTTAAAGTAAGCTTCCACGTTCACATTTAAACGAGGAAAATGGGAGCTATATGAATATATATATATATATATATATAACATTATTGGTGAATTGAAGAAATGGAGCTGAACGCAGATTGAACAGAAATCGTTTTATTTCATTCTACACGTGTTTCGAAAGGCACAAATTAACAAAATCCGATTGAATAATGGGACCATATTGTGTCTTTCTCTTCAGGAAGAAAAAAGGAAATCCTTGGAAAAACAAAAAAGAACAGAGGCGGAGCAAAACAAATCGAACTGTGCATCCTAAGAGCCCATGGCGAAACTCCATATATTTGGTATTGCTTTGCTTCAGCGCTATTTCGCCATCCTGGGGCTATAATAGTAAACACGTCTCAAAGTTGCCACGCAGTAGGATTGAACCCGAAAACATGTGGTTGAGAAGGATGGCCATATTTCAAGTTTATTCCAGTCCATTTGCAGCTAAGTATATACCAATGTTATCTATATATTTCCATGTATATTTTCATTTGATTGTATATTCTTGTCGTTCATTATACTTTATCTAGAGATTTTCCACGCATAACGTATATCAGTGTAATTTTTTTTGTAGAGTTACACTTGCATTTATATTCTTAAAATGTTTTACATCTGATGATATCTGCTTTCATTTTGTTTTACACAGTCTAGTAGCACTGATTTATCAACATACTTTTAGAATTTTGCAGTTGCATATTCAATTTGAAGAAAAAAGATACAGAAAATACGGTTGTAATTACTTTGATGATGAACATTTTGTTTTTGATTCTTTTCACCATTTTTAAACATCAAACTGCATTACATTTCTGATATCTGTGTTTGAGATTAAAAGACGTAATTATCTTTCGACTATTCAATTCTTGTTATATACAGAAAAAATATTCCATCAATCAGTCTTTTGTTAAATCTACTTTTATTGCGTTCTTGATTATTTTTTATCAATAATGAACTGACTGCATGTTGTAGTTTGTTATCATAAAAGTAAAGTTTCATCTAATCAAATGTTGCTAGTTTTGACACGTTTGTCAATGACTGGGTATTTCTTAACGTATGATAATAAGGGTTATACTACGTTGTAAAAGTAGTGTTGTATCCATTCACAATCGATTTAAGAAAGGTCACAAAATCTTTCAATATGCAGCATTAAAAAGTATATGGGATAACGTATTCTTATAGAGTAATCTTCACTAGGTAACCGCTTGATTTTGAGCTCGGCCCCCAGCGCTCGGCAATTTGGTGACAACAAATATCGCTCCAAGCCGATTAATTACTTGAGTGAAGTTTCTGAATAGAAATTGTGCCGAAGTCCTTCGCAAGTAGACACGCACGTACATACATACATACATGCATGCATACATACATACATACATACACACATGCATGCATGCATGCATACATACATACATACATACATACATACATACATACATACATACGTACATACATACGCACATACATACATACATACATACATTACATACATACATACAATATGTGTTATCCTAACACGTGACAACACGTATTGGCTCGTTTAAGCCGTTATAAATATATTTCTTTACTGCCCACTAGGGGGAAAACATAGAGAGGACAAACAAGTACAGACAAAGAGATTAAGTGGATTATATCGGACCAGTGCGAAACTGGTACTTTATTTATCGACCCCGAAATGATGAAAGGCAAAATCTACGTCGGCGGAATTTGAACTCAGAACGTAACGACAGACGAAATACGGCTACGCATTTCGCCTGGCGCGCTAACGTTTCTACCAGCTCGGCTGTCATAAATAAATGGTTCAACAATAAGGACCGATGACAGAAGTAGCACACTTAAACAAAAAAATGTACCGGGAGCAATTTGATTGGCTGAAGGCATCATCGGTGAATGACACCGATAAATGATTGAAACGGTAACCACATATTACTCTTCCCTTTAATATAATGAGCGTTAAAATTTAGATTTGGAATGAATTATCTTTACAGTATAAATGGAAAATACAAATACTCTTTTACTCTTTTACTTGTTTCAGTCATTTGACTGCGGCCATGCTGGAGCACCGCCTTTAGTCGATCAGATCGACCCCGGGACTTATTCTTTGTAAGCCCATTACTTATTCTATCGGTCTCTTTTGCTGAACCGCTAAGTGACGGGGACGTAAACACTCTAGCATCGGTTGTCAAGCAATGCTAGGGGGGCAAACATAGACACACAAACACACACACACACATACATATATATACGACAGGCTTCTTTCAGTTTCCGTCTACCAAATCCACTCACAAGGCAATGGTCGGCCCGGGGCTATAGCAGAAGACACTTGCCCAAGATGCAACGCAGTAGGACTGAACCCGGAACCATGCAGTTTGTTAGCAAGCTACTTACCACACAGCCACTCCTAGGCACTCTTTAAGTAATAATCTAACCATTGTCCAAGTGAGTAACGTTCCACGAAGCCCAAAGATTACAATGAATCGAACAATCTAAAAGATACACCCTAAAATATATGTAATTACGTATAGTCCCCTGCATGTCTGATAGTTATAAATTCATACTAGACTTACACACGATATAAATCAATTATAATGAAACATGTTATTGCGAGGAATCAGAAAATATTGTATCAAGAAGAATCTTTCTACGAGGGGCGTTCAATAAGTAATGCCCCTGACCCATTTCCCATAGCAGTAGAGCAACGACACTTGGCACAGTTATTAGTCTTTTCATACATAGGAACTACACAGAGTTATGCATTTCTCCCATCGTTTGATACAGCTCTGGACACCGTTTATGTAGAAGACCCCAGCTTGGTCCTCCAACCACGACGTGACTTCAGAAATCAAGGCTGCATCATCTGGGAAACGTTTTCCTTTCAAAATCAACTTCATGGCTGGGAAGAGGTGAAAATCAGAGGGTGCAAGGGGAGGAGTTCATAGCTGCACGCCTGTGCTTCTGATCTAGCGACACGCGAGTTGTGGACGGGAGCGTTGTCCTGCAGGAGGAGGATGTATTTGCTGATCTTGCCCCGCCTCTTGATTTTGATAGCTTCTCTTAATTTCCTCAAAAGTGAAGCATAATAGGCTCCTGTAATTGTGGTACCCTTTGCCAGGAAATCTGTCATCACTACTCCGCCCTGGTCCCAGAAGACTGTGAGCATAACCTTGTCAGCGGAGGGCTGCACCCTTGCCTTCTTTGGAGGAGGTAAGTCACGGTGCTTTCACTGCATTGAATGGGCTTTGGTCTATGGATCATAGTGATGGACCCAGGTTTTATCCTGTGTGATCAGTCTTTTGAAATATTTTGACTCATCTTCTTGGCACATCTCCAAATTCATCCTCGAGCACTCAACGCGTTCTTGCTTCTGGAAAGGTGTGAGCAACCTGGAAATCCATCTGGCAGACACCTTTTCCATATGCAAATGGTCATGAATGAAATTTTCCACAGACCAGGTACTAATCCTGACCTTATGGGCTTTTTGGCGAATAGTTATGCGTTGACCTTCCAAAATGGCAGCCTCAACTTGACGGACAGACGTCTCATCAACGGCAGAAGGGGGCGACCAGATCTGGGAGCTGTTTCTACAGAGTTCCTACTATGTTTGAATTCACAATGCCAGCGTTTTACAAGGTCATATGATGGGGCATCATCACCATCAGTTACTTTCATTTCATCAAAAGTTTCCCGTGGTGTGCGTCCTTTCAAATACAAAAACCAGATCACTGCTCGACACTCAACAGGCTCCATTTCACACTTAACTCAGTTCAAACAGCTGTAAATCAGAAACCACAATTAGTTAAGGGCTGTGATTCGCCACTTAATCTATAGAGGTATAAATACGTGCACATGCAAGATTTCAGCTAGATCAAACAATTGCAAATGGGCCAGGGGCATTACTTATTGAACGACCCGCGTATGCGCATTCGATAATCAATCAATTCACCTGAAATGTGATGTAATCCATTTACATACGGCATTTATACATCATACACGGATATGGCCATGCGTACATACACAGATATCAACTTAATATATATGTAAATGTACATATATATATATATATTAATATATATATATAATATATATATATATATTATATAACATATATATATATAAACGTATGTTAGAGCATCCGATTCTGTTAATCTTTTATTCTTTTACTTGTTTCAATAATTTGACTGCGGCCATGCTGGAGCACCGCCTTTAGTGGAGCAAATTGACCCCAGGGAGTCATTTTTGTAAGCCTAGTACTCATTCTATCGTTCTCTTTTGCCGAACCGCTAGATAACGGGGACGTTAACACACCAGCATCTGTCGTCAAGCGATGTTGGTGGGACAAACACAGACACACAAACATATATACACACATATACATATTCATATATATATATATATATATATATATATATGTGTGTGTTGTGTGTGTGTGTGTGTGTGTGTGTAAATATATACGACGGGCTTATTTCAGTTTCCGTCTATCATATCCACTGACAAGGATTTTGTCAGCCCATAGCTATAGTAGAAGTCACTTGCCCAAGATGCCACGTTGTGGGACTGAACCTAGAATCATGTGGTTGGTAAGCAAGCTACTTACCACACAGCCACTCCTGCGCCTTCTTAAAATATTATTTACACATCACTGAGAAACAAAGCTAAGTAATTTTAGTGCAGCAGAAAACATCACCAACAGACAAACAGTTCTAAAATGTATTGATTTTAGCGTAAAATGTATATTCCAGATGAGCAACTCTTATTTTAAATAAAAATGTCTTTATCCTGAATTTGTGATGAGTGTTTAAAGAAATGTATTTGCCATTGAATTGAAAAGTACGAATGGGATTATGATATGAACACCAGAGATGTAGGAAAAGAAGAAACGTTTAATTAATTAAATTTGAACCCTTAGTGATTGGATCAAGCATTGTCGAAAATTACAAGGGATGGATTTCATGCTAAGAGCTAAGATACCACATGAACAAAATTACTACAGATAACGTTCTCTGTTTAGACACATGCACAAGATACACCCTGAATATAGATGTAAATGTATGGGACTATAGAGAAACCAGGATGGCAACATCTGCATCATAGCATAAGTCTCAAGAATGAAATGCTGTCTCGAAACCTTTGATTTCATTCACAGATAGAAGTGTTTTCTCATATAACGTAATTGACGATGCACAGTAGAGCGCTCATATACGTCTCATATTGCGAAATGCTTGGATTACTTGGACAGTGTTCTTGCTACAGGATATTCTATCTGAAAATCTATACATACGAAGGTCAAACGGACGATGAACAAGGAACTATTTACTAACACTCAACAGAATACGTGCAAAGAGGTGCTGTTATTTTTCCATTATATCTATCTCGAAATATTCTTCACGATATCACACAGAGTACATACAAGATGCATTCCTAATAAAGCTGCATCACCTCTTCCAATTGTCTTTTCTGTATCCTACAACACAGTGATTGTAGTTAGTCATTCCTAATTCTCCTGAGGTATGCACTGACTTGATTTTGAATATGAACAACATGTAGAGATGTACTTACCTCATCGGGTGAATATATGAACTTGACTCAGTCAATGGCGCATCAAGTGACAATCTAGCTGTTTTCGTTGATGCAGAATAAAAGACGCTGATGTGATCGATGATGGAAGAATGCAATATGTGTTGGTATTTGAATTTAGAGAAAAGAAAGTCCGGCAAAATACCACAAACAAACAATCATATTACCACGAATCGGAAACAACCGCATCACAGAAATTCATTCATCGAAACATGTTCTACAATTTGTATTCTTGAAATGTGCAATCTCAAAGCTAACAACGTCCTTGTTGCAAATATTGAAAGGTTTCAAGCATTCATAGTCGTTTGCTAATTTGCCTTTCCTTGCATATACGTCATATGTACGTATTATGTATGCACTGTTGACTCTCTCGTCGAAGACAGCGTATGACCATTCAGCAATTTGCCGAATGAGATGCACAAATGATTTGTTTATAGTGATCAAAATGTGTGTGCCGCACATTAGATCACTCTCTTCATGAAAAGGTTGTCTGAGAAGGTGCACGGTGTATGTATAGACCTTCGTATGACTGAAAAGGTTCACGGTGTGTCATCATAGTGCGTTAGGTGTTGAAGTGAATACAGAGCAACGTGAGATGAATTGTTTTGCTAAAGAACACAACGCACAATCCGGTTTAGGAATTGAAAGTGAAGTATGATCTCGCGATCGTGCGTCCAACATCCTAACCTCTAGGCCATGTGCCTTCACATGTTTATATATAAATATATATATATATATATATATAGCGAGAGAGAGATAAATATATAGATAGATAGATAGATAGATAGATAGATAGATAGATAGATAGATAGATAGATAGATAGATAGATATAGATATATTTCAAAATGTAACCACATGTTAATCGTTGGCGATTTTCTTCCTCCATCTTCCCTTCTATTGGACTTTCCAGCGTTTCCGAAGAAGAACGCCTGCTCGAAATCTTGACCCATCTGTGTTTCCATCATTGTGTGTACGCTAAATACTTTACATCTTTTCATGTACCACGTCCTCGCGTTACTATTTTTCTCATTTTGTCTCCTTCTATGGATTTACTATATATATATATATATATATATATATATATATATTATAGAGAGAGAGAGAGAGAGAGAGAGAGAGAGAGAGAGCGAGAGAGAAATAGAGATAGAGAGACATATATATAGAGAGAAAGAGACCGAGAGTAGCGAGAATGCGAGAGATACACATATATATAGAAAGAGGAAATTAAAGAGATATGAATATACTATATATAATTTTTAGATATATGCATATTTTCGTCCTATATAGTTGTCTATATATTTTATACAATCATAACTTGTAGCTAATTCGATTATCATATTATGAAGGAAGGTAGTTATGGAATTGTCTTTCTTGTATCACACACTACTTTCAAGTATATAAGGCTCATGCTGATATTGATCAACTGTTTTCAGCAAGAGACCTATATTTTATGAAACGGATTTTTCAGATAATTGATTTCAGTACGATCGTAATTGTGTTATATACGCTATAATAAGGGTTAATTGCAAAATGGT
The DNA here is from genome assembly GCF_006345805.1 of Octopus sinensis. Classification (NCBI taxonomy): domain Eukaryota; kingdom Metazoa; phylum Mollusca; class Cephalopoda; order Octopoda; family Octopodidae; genus Octopus; species Octopus sinensis. The sequence goes on from NC_043002.1 coordinate 15,053,336, forward strand.
GTTTGTGACCCATAACTACAACAACAGTATCACGCTTAGGTAAGCATTCTATTCTAGGATCTAATTTAATATTTTGTTTAGCCGTGATCCTCATCCAGAATCGATATTATTGTGAATTTAGCTGCGGTGTTTTGTGATTCAGCATATATATCTTATTATAATCTCTTATTATAAAAGGCAGATTTTATCTGCCTCCCTTTGGGAGTTATACAAATCTACAATATAGGATTTCTTCAATTACAATTTACCTAGCATTTTTAAGAGTACAATGCATCGCGTCATGCCAGGTCCAGTTTTCAAAATTTAAACTCTAATTAAGCAAAATTTACAGAAAACTCACATTCTGGTGTGTGTCAAATGCTTTTCTTAGTCTGGTTTACACCACACGCAAACGCACACACACAGTGGGCAACGAATAAAATGAAACTAATTCACTTACTGTAGTGAGTGATTCTTTCACTCTGCTCCCACTTCCTCTTTCCACACATAGACACGCAAATATATAAATAAAATTGTAAGCTAACGTGCGTGTGTGTCAGTGTGTGTGTATGTGTGTGCGTGTGTGTGTGTGTGTGAGGGTGCGTGTGGTGTGTGTGGGCGTGTGCGTGAGTGTGTGACAGGAAAGTTTTTACGATGAATATAAGACCTATATCCAAGTAGCAGAAAGATAAGACAGTAAGTGTGTATTTGAGGGAGATTTGGCTGCTATTTCTAACCATGTCTAGCTGCCATGTAGGGGTCTCCCTCATAGGCTCATACATATACATAGATAAGACAGTAAGGTGTGATTTGGGGGAAATTTGGCTGCTATTTCTACCAGGTCTAGCTACCATGTAGAGGTCCCCCTCATTGGCTCATATATATATACATACATAAGACAGTAAGGTGTGATTTGAGGGAGATTTGGCTGCTGTTTCTACCAGGTCTGTTAGGCCTTCTCATGTAAACTCAAGCTTTCTCATGCCTTGAACATAAGACCAAAACAGAGAATGTATTCTTTTATTCTTCTGCTTTTTCCAGCCATTGGTCTGTGGCCATGCTGGGGCAATGCCTTGAAGAATTGTAGTTTAATGAATCAACTCCAGTTTTATTTTTGTAAGCATTGTACTTATTCTATCTGTTTCCTTTGTCAAACCACTAGGTGACAGGGATGTAAACAAAACAACATTCGTTGTCAAGCAGTGGTGGAGGACAATCACAAGCACAGACACGCACACACACACACACATACATGCATACACATATAACACACATACATACAAACACATATATATATATGTGTATATATATATTGCAGCGTGGAAGGTGTTTGTAAGCCATTTAAGAAACACACAAAACCGTTACATTCACTTCAACATTTAAATTTAATTTGCCAAAATATTTTCGTCGCTTTGAGACCGCGACCTGTTCACTGACAAAAATATCGTGCTAACAGGTCGCGGTCTCAAAGCGACGAAAATATTTTGACAAATTAAATTTAAATGTTGAAGTGAATCTAACGGTTTTTGTGTGTTTCTTAATGGCTTATAAACACCTTCAACGCTGCAACTGTTTTCGTTCCAGCACACGATCTCAGATCAAGTCACTTGCTATGCAAGTACATCTCTCTGTAACTATTATATATTTATATATATATATATATGTATATTGGTAAAAACAGTAAGATAACAAAAGAAAGAAAGAGACCTCAATATTATGTAAATAGAGGAAATCTTTATATATAAAAGTGAGTTGTGTGTCTGTCTCCTACGATTTAGATTCCTAACTACTCCCACATTTTGCGGTTCAGTTTAACCAAAACCGGGTATCTTATAGTCGTGATTCATATCGAGACCGTCTGGGTATTAGCGCGCGTCTACGATGAGTCTACGATTTAAAAAAATTAACCATCAATTTTTCCCATTGTTAATCCATTTTGACATATATAAGGGAAGTAACTCTCTAAAATTTATTATTAAATCTCAGAACGTAAAAAGCTACAGTAACACCCCTCCCCCTTTGTGGTTAGCCATATTGAGATGGCTATTATACTTTACATCTCTAAAAATGCTTATATAATTATTTCCCTTACAAACCCGAGCAACGCCGGGCGATACTGCTAGTCTTATTATAAAAGGCAGATTTTATCTGCCTCCCTTTGTCTCTTATAGAAATCTACAATATAGGATTTCTTCAATTACAATTTACCTAGCATTTTTAAGAGTAGAATGCATCCGGTCGTGCCAGGTTCAGTTTTTCAAATTTCAACCCCAATTAAGCAAAATTTAGAGAAAACTCACATTGTGGTGTCTAAGTCAAATGCTTTTCTTAGTGTGGGCTACAGCACACGCAGACGCACGCACGCACAAACGGAGCGAACTGTTTCACTGACGCTATCACACTAATTTCTCCTCCTTTGTCTTTGCAAGTGTGCAACGATTAAAGTGAAAGTAATTCACTTTTTGTTGTGAGTGACTCTTTCACTCTGCATTCCCACTTCCACTTTACACACATAGACACGCAAATATATAAATAAAATTGTAAGCTAACGTGTGTGTGTGTGTGCGTGTGTGTGAGTGTGTGTGCGTGTGGTGTGTGTGAGAGCGTGCGTGTGTGTGTGTGTGTGTGAGTGTGTGACAGGAAAGTTTTTTAGGACGAATATAAGACCTAAAGTATATCCAAGTAGCAGAAAGATCGCCCAAAAGTGCATATAGATATTTAAATGTATTTATATATTCATCTATACACAGATTTATGTATAATGTGTGCGTATATATTTCCATAGAGGTAACCTTTCACTCCATACAAAGTTTTTTAGGACGAACATAAGATCTAAAGTCATCTCTAAGTAGCACAAAGATCGCCCAAAAGTGTATATAGATATTTAAATGTATTTATATATTCATCTATGCACACATGTATGTATAACGTGTGTGTATATATTTCCATAGAGGTAACCATTCAATCCATACAAAGTTTTTTAGGACGAAAATATTTATATATAAAAGAAAGTTTGTGTGTCTGTCTACTCCGATTTAGATTGCTAACTACTCCCACATTTTGCGATGCAGTTTAACCAAAACCGGGTATCTTATAGTCGTGATTCATATCGAGCCCTTCTGGGTATTAGCGCGCGTCTACGATGAGTCTATAATTTTACAAATAATTTACCATCATTTTTTCCCATTTTAATGCATATTTCTTTAAATAAAGGGAAGTAACTCTCAAACTTCACACCAATATGCGTGCTCATATGCGACGTAATATCACATCAGCAGCATTTCCTCACACCCTCCTTGCACATGGCGAACGCAAAATACCAGGGGATGAAAATGGTAATATTGCCATCGATTCCATTTGTACCATTGTTAAGACGCCTTCTGATCTCAGAGATGCAGTGTTCCCAGATCTACAAGCTAATTATCAGAATATGGATTGGATTGGCAAAAAGGCTATACTGGCCCCGACGAATAAAACTGTTCACCATATTAATGAAGAAATGCTAAAACTCATTCCTGGGGAAGTCTATGTATATCAGTCTATCGATACAAATCCTGACCCAGAGGACGTCATCAACTATCCAATAGAGGTACTCAATTCCTTTGAGCACCCCGAACTACCATCACACTTTCTCAAACTTAAAGTTGGTGCCCCTATAATGCTCATCAGAAATTTGGTTCCCCCAAAACAATGCAATGGCACACGTTTGATCGTTAAGTCCTTATCTCCCAACGTAAACTTATATCAATATTTGCCTGAATAATCATCATAATTCAGTGCAATCATTAACAGTACTTTCAAGCAATTCAGCCCCGTGCAACGCCGGGCAATTCTGCTAGTATATATATATATATATATATATATATATATAATTCATATATGTATCTAATCATGCATATATATAATTCATAGATATATTATTAATAAATATATGTATATGTGTGTATATATATATATATATATATATATATATATATTGTTATATTTCGGAATGGTCATTTTGCCAGTTTAGCCAATAAAAACACACGCGCTATATATTTGGTGTTATTTTGCTTCAGTGTTATTTATTTTTTACATTAATCTTAATCTTATTTCGGCCAAATAACACCAAATATATAGTTCGTGTATTTTTAATTGGCTAAACTGGCAAAATGACCATTCCGAAATATAACAATATCTGTTTCAACACACGACTTCACATAAAAAAATTTTGCACAACAAATACTTGAACGTATATATATATATATATGTGAGCTACGATTTGAGAAATCAACTCAGGGAGAGTACCTCTCCAATATACTACTGGTAGTGTACCCATTTATCCATACCCATGTACTAGTTATTGCATGCCAAAAACGTAATTCAGCATTATATATGGGTGGAAGTAAAAAGTGTTTTACCCTTGAATTATACGGCAAATAGGAAAGTGAAGGGTATTTTATATATCTTCTCTACTTTCTCATTTGCCGCATATATACATACATACATACATACATACATACATACATACATACATACATACATACATACATACATACATGCATACATACATATATATATATATATGTATATATATATATATATATATATGTATATTTATTTATTTATTATTTTTTTTATTTATGTTATTTTATCTAGTTTCAGGTCACAAGCTGTGGCCATGCTGGGGCACCGCCATTTGGTGTGGCTACATGACTTTACTTCACGAATGCTTTTTAGCAATTGCCATTTGGTGCATCAGACAGTTCGATGCAGCGCCCTCATCTGCATATATTTTGCTTTTTAGTTTCAGCTCGGCGCTTCGGCCATCCTGGGGCACCGGTGTTTTACTATTATTATTATTATTGACAGACTCCTGTAACATGGGGCATTTGGTGAACAGGGGATTTTGATGTCGCTACCCTCAATTGCACATTTACCGCGAGGTAGGATCATCTCATCTATGTCTTGTAGTATATGTCGATGTTATCCATCGTAAATGACTTGCTGATATTAGCTGAGGCGGCTAAGAAATCCACTGGGTCGTTTACTTCACTTTATTCCAAAGCAGTGGTAAAGAAACTTTTGAACTGGTCAATCAGTAACTCACTTATCCTGGTTAGTCTATCTGCGAGGGATCCATCATTTTGGAAGAGAGGTCCTATTTTGCAGAGTACTGAAGGCCTTTGTCATTTTCTTAATGATGTAATTATTACCCAGCCTTCTTTGTCTGCTCTCTCCCTCACAAAGGATTGTGGCAGGCTTTTTTCAATATCCATCAGTGTTGTTATTAGGCGGGACCTTTCACTACTTTTCAAATATATATATTTGGTCTCTTCCCTCACCCAGTTTGATTCTCCACTCATCTACCCAAAGTCTCACTTCCCTCCGCGCATTCTCCCATCACACATCTGTCCTCTCCAGTGTGGGTGAGCATGTGTTTGTTTCAAGTGAAGGTGGATGTGTATATACATTTGGGCGCATGTATGTTGGTGTGCAGGAGCGCATGCAGAGGTATGGACATGCGCGCTTACGTCAATACTATGAACTTTTTACCCCTATACCTTTACTCCCTCCTGTTACTTAGCAGTCATTCTAATAGCTACTTTTGTCTTGATGACGGTCAATCACACAGTAGTTTCCCTTTTTTTAATGCTCCTATTCATAGCATATTTTTCGATGTCCCGATAACTGAAGAGATGCCGTCGTGAGTTTCCGCCCCGACATCATGGCTACCGAATAATTGACACATATATTTACAGATGCTGCCGAACTGAGACCGCCTTCGGTCATGACTGACCATGCGGTTGCACCTAGAAAGTTACCCTCCCAGGCACACGTCCGGTTTATGGATGTCCAGCAATCGCCCAAACATACCGGCCTCCTCTCTCCACGCTAACAGTCTTATCCAAGGGAAAGGCAAAGGCCGATATAGCTTAGCACCTGTGATGTCGCAACTAATTTCTAGAGTTGAGTGACCTGGAGCAACGTGAAATAAAGTCTTTTCCCCAAGAACAAAACACGCAGCCCGGCCTTGGATTCGAATTCACAACCTCATGATCGTAAGCTCGATGTTCTAACAACTGAGCTGTGTGTCTTCAGATTTGTTTGACGAAAAAGGCTGTGCTCCAGCATGGTCGCAGTCAAATGTTTTAAACGAATAATTGAATAAAAGATTATATATATATATATAATAAAATATTAGGAAATAAATCCAAAATTACAGGGAAAAATCAGATTTAGGATTAAATCCAATTTTATAGTATAAATATATTATATTATATTAAATTAGAGATAAAACCACTATTAGGCAAATCAAACAATGAAAAACGTAAGCCAATACATAAAATTAATTAATTAATATTATTTTAAATATATATCAAAAGTATTAAAAGTTTAATAAAATATATATATAATATATAGAGAGAGAGAGAGGGGTATATATATATATATATATATATATATATATATATATATATATATATATATATAGATAGATAGATAGATAGATAGATAGATAGATAGATAGATAGATGATATAGATAGTAGATAGATAGATATACACGTATATGATTTGTCGTAAATTTATGGAAATGATATCCCATAAAATAAATTCTGTTAAAAATGTAGAAGAGAAGATGTTACAATGTGTAAGAAAATGTTTATTCATGCAGACATTCCTATCGTACCAAGATATAAAACATGAAAATTCATGGCTGAATTGAATTAAATAATTCAACTCCACTATGAAGTTGCATGTGTGTGTGTGTGTGTGTGTGTGTGTGTTGTGTGTGTGTGTGTGCGTGTGCGTATGTGTGCGTGTGTAACGCATCTCTGCTTGTCTGCGAGCTGATGTATGTGAGACCCGTAATATAGCAATTCAGAAAAGAAACCGATATCTTATTTTTAGGGCTTGAAAGAATATAAATAAGTACAGGTGTCGTTTCGTTCAACTAAAAAATAATCCAATGTGGTGTCCCAGGGTTACCGTAGTGTAATGTCTTTAACAAGTGGTAGATACATAAAAGAAAAGTGATGTTCCATGAGCACATGGTGTACCAGGTAATCAGATGTTGCTATAAATCGCTGGTCACAATGCCCTTTGGCTAGGCAAGCAGATCAATAATCCACGAAGGGGACGTCGTAGGGACCGCCACCTACAGCTGTGGAACAACGTGAAATAAGCTGTTTCGATACATATCACAAGGCGCTCCCCAGTTCGGGAAACGAACCCATGATTTGTAATCGTAAGTGCATCACCCCTAACCATTAGGGCACTCAGCATATGTATACATACACACATACATAGAGAGAGGGACAGAGAGTGAAATGGAGGGTAATTAGTATAACAATCGTTTCGGCTTCGTTCTGCACTGCCCGATGGTGGGTGGGGAATGACGTACTGATATCACTTGCAATGTGCACAGTGCAGCGACCTCATCATATGACGCAAATTGCTTTCCAATGTCATAAGATCTACATTTCAATTTGAATACAAAATAATATGGTGGTCGTAAGTTGCTACCAGTTCAGATGTACACGCCTGGGAGCTTACCAGTAAAGCACGGTATATACACACACACACACATATATATATATATGTGTGTGTGTGTATGTATATATATATATATATATATATCGATAGATAGATAGATAGATAGATAGATAGATAGATAGATAGATAGATAGATAGATAGATAGATAGATAGATATGTTTCTTTATTAGCCACACAGGGCTGCACACAGATAGAACAAATTACAAGGTAGAGCTTTTCTTTTGGGGGTAAAAAAAGGGAGTGGTGGTTTTCGATCAAAAGGGATCGTAAAAGGAAAGGAAGAGGACAAAAAAGGGAGGGGTTAATAAAAAAATAAAAAAAAAGGTGGGGGGAGAGCAAAAAAATTGATCAATAGGGATCGTTATCACAGAAATGTCAATATGAAGTGTAAAGGGGAGGACAGGTGAGGTTTACCCGTGGAAAGAAAAGCCTACGAAAAAGACCACGGTAACCTCGGTCAATGAAGTCACATGTTATATTTCTTTTTTTTCTTGCAAACAAGCAACTCTCTGTATTAATTTTTATGGTTCATAGAATCATAGTCAAGGTGGCTTCGTCATTCATACGTGCCATCTTTGCTACATTCACCCATCTTTTTTTAAAACATTCACTAGACAGAACTTGCCTCTCTACTCTCACTTTCCTCTTCAAGTGATACTTGAAGAAGTTGATGAGAGATTGACCAGAGAGGAAAGTGTTTGTCTCTAATCCTTTCAGGCGCGTCCACCAGATACATTCTTTCGCCATAGCCACAAGTATGATAAAAATAGCTCTTCCTTCCGTTTGAAGGAAGGAGGCGTGACGATATTAACGATAGTCTCGGCTGATAACCGACACGTCCCACACGTGACAGCAGTCGTTCGACATAAGCCCACAGGTGGGAAATTGCTGGACACTGCACGATTGCGTGCAGAGCGGTTTCGTCGCTCTGCCCGCATCTCGGGCAGGTCGGCCCCGTGTTTCTCGAGCCATGCCTATAGTGCTTATCCCGAACGGGTAGCGCTTCTCGGTAGCACCGCCAGGCCAGGGATCTCTGGAAGTTGTCCATAGGTCCCGGGCCGAAAGTCGTTTGAAACAGGCGGGTCAGGTATTCCTCGTCGACGCCCAGGTTTGCCCCGAGCTCGTCGTCGTACCTCCCCTCCACTAATCCCCTATAGAATGCTTTGGTTGTGTTGATGTCACTCAAGGTCGACCCGGGACGGCAGAGTTGCTTGAGAGCAACGCGACACTCGCGGTGCCATTCGCCCTTCCTCGGCCTCTTTTTGATCCACGACTGTAGTTCGGTCATGGAGACGAGTTGCGGGAATGCGTGCCTCACAAACGGCGACCACACCTGTTCACCGTCGTCTACATAGAGTCGGAGATGTCGCAGTCTCAGCGCGTGTCTGCGCATCATCAACCATGGTATGCCCAGCCCTCCTTTTAACGGGTGTTGACAGCAAATGGATCGCCTGACCATCGGGACGCATCCTTTCCATAAGAAGCGGAAGAGGATGCGTTCTAGTTTGGTGATGGTAGGGTCGGGACAAGGTACGACGGTCAGGCGGTAGTAGATGATGGACGCGATGTACGCGTTCACCACCTCCGCCCGACCTTTTAGGGACAGTTTCCTCTCGGCCCATTGCTGGGCGAGAGTGACCACCCTACTCATTATCACGTTCCAGTTCTTCTCCATTTGGAGGTCCGGACCGAACCAGACCCCGAGCAACTCAACCGGGCCGTCTGTCCAACGTCCCACGACGGAGGTACTGGTGGACGGCATGGGCTTGCTTCTCCAGGTGCCGAGCCGCAAGCCCACTGACTTTTCTCGGTTGATTTTTGCTCCTGTCACCGCATCGTAGTCTTTCAGTGTCTCGCCGACCCGCTCGATGTGCTCGTGGCTTGACACTATGACGGTGACGTCGTCCGCGTATGCCGACACGCTCGTCCCGCATCCCAATTCTCGCGGGATGCCCCTCAGAGTCTCCAGCTTCCGCAGTAGTGGCTCAAGAGTCAATACGTATAGAAGCGCCGAGAGGGGGCATCCCTGACGGACCGAACGTGCAATTACGAAAGGTCTCGATAGATGTCCATTTACGCGAATTACCGAACGAATGCCTCTGTACAAGGCAGCTATCCAGCCGCGGAAGACGGGACCGAAACCAGCCGCTCTCGGGACTGCCTCCAAGTATCGATGGTCTACCCTATCAAAGGCTTTCGATTGATCCAAGTTGATCAGGGCCCCACCCATGCCAGGTTCGTTAACTACCCTGTCTATGATGTAGCGCATCAGATGGAGGTTGTCATGGATGCTCCGACCCGGCACGGCGCACGTTTGTGCGTTGTCGACCAGCTTCTCGATGACAAGCGCCAACCTCTTGGCTAACACCTTTGTCAAAATTTTCAGGTCTGCATTGAGCAGCGTGATTGGTCTAAAGTTATCTATATTGTTTCCCTTGTTTGGATCTTTCTTCAGCAGAGTTACAGCTCCTCGACTCACAAAACCGGGTATGCTCCCGTTTTGCTGCCAGTTGCAGTATACCGCTGCCAAGACGTCCCCAAACAAGTCTGGCATACAATTGTAAAACTCGTAGGGTAGACCATCCAAACCCGGTGATTTGTCTCTCGAGCATTCTGCTATCGCTTCCTGCACTTCCGCCGCCGTGATGGCACCTTCGCAGAACCCTGCCTTTCTTGTCGAGAGTCGTGGCAGGCTATGTAGGTAGGCACTGAAGTCTACCCTACGTTCTTGCCCTCCACTCGTCCCGAACAGTCGGGCAAAATGCTGCTGAAAGGCCTCACACATTTTACTTGGCTCGAGCAATTCGCGCCCCTGTTCATCTACCAGTGACCGAATGGTGGCTTTGTTGCCTGTTGCGCCTCTGCCACCCGGGCCTCTCTCGCGGCTCCAACACCTTCGTTCCTTAGAGCACGCATCCTAGCTCTGACAGCACATCCTTCGTGTTTGGCGTTGAAGTGTTGGTCGAGGGCAACCTCGCCGCCAAAACGTCGGATGCGATGCCGCTTCTAATTGCCTCTTCTAGCTTCTTAACTAGCTCACCCTCTACTCTATTTCTATCTATGGCTAGTGATTTGCTGTACCTAATCGCTTCTGCTTTTACTGCTCTCTTGCGGGCAAACCACCATTGTTGTTGATGATGGCTCCCGTCAAAGCCCTCTTTACTAGTGTGCTAATCCGGTCTCTGAAAACTTGTCTGGACGGGAATGATTCGTTCAGTTTCCAGTACCCAGGACCCTGTCTATGTGCCTTATCTAAGTCTAGCGTACACGTCACCAATTTGTGATCCGTGTAGCTGACTGTGTGGAATTGTGGACATCCTAAGTTATCCTTGTCTACTGTCCTACACAGTATCCTATCTAGATACGATCTCGACGACCCACTGCGGTTGCTCCATGTCCACGTTGGAGCATTTGGGTGGTCGAGTCGGTACCTGTCAGACAGTTGGACTCGTCTGAGCAGGTCTCTGAGGCATTTGCATCCCCTTCTGTTTCTGTCTCTACCCACGTAGTCTACATGCGTGTCCAAGGTAGCATTCCAATCCCCCACTAAGAGTAAAGGACGAGACGTTCCCAAGAATACTTCTAGACGTCGCGAAAGAAATCCGCCCGACCTGTTAAGGGCGGTGCGTAGACTGATACGAGTCGAAAAGCGCACCCATTGCTGCCGTCAACATCCAGAACGACCAGTCTACCCTCCGGGTCTACGAATATCGTCTTGACTTCGAGATCGAGGCTCTTGTGAAAAAGTACCGCGGTGCCACTACCGCCCATCCTCGGCAGACAGGGAGCGAAATAAATGTTAAACTGTCCGCCAAACATGGACTTTAGGGCCCGTGGCTCGTGGAGTCTGGTCTCACTTATGGCTATGATTCCCAAATCATGTGACTTGATGTCATTTAGGAGGTATCCTTGTTTCCAAGGAGACCCCAAGCCACGCGCATTCACACAACCAATCTTGACCATGATTCTATTGGGGTGTGTGCTTAAAAACACAAAAATGAAAGTACAGAGAGTTACTTACTTGTGTCGAAAGTTTTGGCTTCCTCGTTCTTTGATGTGTCTTCGAGGAGGTTTTTATACAGTTTTTGGGACAGATATTTCTGGAAACCCCCTACAGCATTGGGGAAGAGGGCTTTGGGTTTGTGGTGTTGTGTTGGGTGATGTGTAGTATCTTGATGTGTTTGGGTGGTGTAGTGCGTGGATGATTGCTATTTTTAAAGTCATCTTCACAAATGTTTGTGTATCCTGTGATGTACTCCATTAGTTTGGAGTCTTTGGTGTCTATCGCTGATAGCATTTGTTTTGTGGTGTTGGTGCTTGTTTTGTTGTGTATGGAGTTTTCAGGGTTCAGTATCTCCTGCTTTGGTTGCGATTTCTTGTTGGTTTTTCTTGATCTTTTTCTTTTACCCCCTGTGACTATTGCCATTCTGTCGAACTTTCGTCGTTGGACGACGTGTCCGAATCAGAAGAGGGTAAAGGCAAAGCGTTTGGATCTATATGTGTGTTTGTAGAAGGTGTTGTTGTTTTGTGTGGTGTTTGTGTTGTTGGGGTATTAGGGGCAGAATTTGTCTTTTCGTCATTGATATTTGTTTTTTTGGTTGTTGTTCTTGGTGCTGGTGTTGGTTTGTCTTTTGATGTTGGTGGTGATGTTGCTTCTTTTGTTGGTTGCGATGTCGGAGGTAATTATTTTCTTGGTGATGTGGTTGGTGAGGGGGAAACAGTTTTGTATCGTCCGCTGTTTTTCCTGTCTTTTGGGTTGAAGGAGGTGTGGGTAGCAGGGGTTTCCTTCCAGGTTTGGGGAGTGGTTGTTGTTGCCTATTTCTGACAGCAGTTGGGCACTCATATCTAAGGTGTGCCTCACTGTTGCATAAATAGCATCTTGGTCTCCTGCCCTCCACCACTACATACAATTTTTGGTCGTT
>NC_043002.1:15070771-15078271 GCF_006345805.1 Octopus sinensis
GTGACATTTTATATATCACTTCATCGGTGACCGTGTGAGAAAATGGTTATGCAATAATTAATTTAGATCAGATATGAAATAGAGAATGAAATGAAGGAATGAAAATAGACGTGAGATATGTAGGACTATGGCATTTGTAGATCCATTATTTAGGCAGAATGATATACATATATGATTCCAACATCTTGTGAGTAAAATCCAATATCATTTAAAATTGGTCATTCCAAGTATAGAGTTTCTCCACAGTGCTATTGAATCGAGGGTTATTTAAAGTGATCTGAAAGTAGAGAATGTATTTGTAAGGTCCAATGGACAGAAGGAAGAGAGGAATAAAGAAAAAGGAAGAAAAGAATGAAAAGCAAGAGATAGTAAAGAGATGAAGATAGGGAATGTGTACCAGTTAGTGGTCAGTCAACATAAATTGATAGTATTCCACCATATTACTACCCTTATCACCCTCTCTCTGCCCCATCACTTAGGCTCTATCACTACATAACTAGCATTCATTTTCTTTTTACACTCGTATACCTGTCTCCCTATTACCCCACATTCCTTCTATCTGACACTCCTTTACTCATTACCCTATAAATTTTACGTCAATTTAAATAAACCCACGATTCAATTTCAATGTATAAACCCTATACTTGGAATGACCAATTTTAAATACTCTTGGAATTTACTCACAAGGTATTTAAATCTTATATGTATACAATTCTGCCTAAATATTGGATCTACAAATTCAATATCCCTGCATATCTCACATCTATTTTCATTCCTCCACATCACTCTCTATTTCATATCTTATCTAAATTAATTGTTGCTTAACCATATTTCTCACACCGTCTCCGATGAAGGAATATATAAAATATCCCGGAAAGAGCAGTAAGGCCTTCTATTTATAAATATTCTAAATATTTCACGGCCTTGGTTTTTTTATCTCATTCTAAAATTTATATATGTATATATATATATATATATATATATGTATGTATGTATATAGGGAGAGTTTACGAAAAAAGAAAAGACGAAGACAGGTAGTGTACAAAACAAACAGAGGTATTTGTATAACGCTCAGGAATAGAAAAAAGTATTTTACGTTTTGAGCCTAACTACCAAGTTCTACTCACAAATATTTACTCGGCACGGTGTTATAGTTGAAAACTCTTGATGAAAATGCGCAGCAATGAGACTGAATCTAGAAGCATGTGCTTGCGTAGCAAACGTCTTAGCAAACAGCCAGTCTTGCACCTATACTTCCATATATACATTAATACATACAAACATGTAAGTGTATGTATATATATATATATATATATATATATATATATATATGAATGTGTGTGTGTACATGTTTATATGATTAAATACATGCACACATGTACTAGTGATATTTTGTGTGTATCTGTGTGTGTATGTATACACACACTGAAAAACAAACGCATATTTAATTCACATGTAATCTATGCAAGTATGTAAGCATGTGAATATATGTATGTGCGTATATATATATATATATATATAATATATATATATATATATATATATATATATATATATTATATTATATATATATATATATAATATATATACATATGTATATTTATTGTCTTCTACATGTGTCTCTATGTATCCCTTTTTTTCTTTCTCATACATACATACATACATACTTATATATATATATATATATATATATATATATATATATATATTATATATATATATATATGCCCATTACAAATATTTCTTTTTAGATATAGCAAACAAAAGAATATATTTATTCACTGTTCTGCTTGAACGACGTTGCTATGGAAAATGAAGAACGGAAATCAAATATGTAATATTAAAACATACTCATTGCTTTTTTTCCCCCTCAGCTTTGTTATTTTGACTTTCTATCATTTATTTTCATTTTAAAACATCTTAAATCGTTCTTTGTTTCACATATCTGTATTTTCTTCCGTTTTTTTTTTTCCCCGACTCTCTTTGTCACTGATTTTCCCTTTTATTTCTTTATATTTGTTTCAATAAATTTCCCTGGCATACGCTTTGAATGCTTCATTTATCACGGTTAATTTTAATCAGTTTGACGTACTTGAAAGTATTATAAAATCCCTCATAATATCATTTTTTTTTCTTCCTCGTTTAAATTCATATATTCTGCATACGACAATAAACAAATATAATCTATGCTCTCATTGATTTCTTCATGATATTTTCCTATTACCTTCTCTGACTCTTTTACTTCTACGTTAGTTTGGAAATCACACTCTCTTAGATTTCTATTCTTCTCGCTTACTTTTACAACGATAAACGTACAAGTACGCAATCTAAGTAGTATTTATATCTGTTTTAAACATTCTCTTTCACATGCATTTTTAAAATTTTCTTAATCTGTTTGAAGATTAGTGCTGCCTAGCTGGTTTTAAATCTAGCTCTTGTCTCTTTGTTTATCTGATATCCACTGCAAACACGTTCATAAATAACTAATACTTACACATAGAAGTGTATATACGGAAACACACAGAACTAAATGTATGTAATGAATATAAGAAAAACGCAATTACATAGAATAATGTATAGTTACGTTGGTAGGCAAAGAGATGCATATATAAGTGCGTGCACAAGTGAATACAGTGGGCATGTTTGATAGTATGGATACATTGTAGTGTATGTACAATACTACAATTTCTTCCCCTTCGTTTCACTCGAAAACAAAATATCTTTCCAAGAAAAATATTTATATTCAAAACATATCTAAACACTATCCTTCTTCATCTCAGATTCTGCCTGTGTGTCTGCGGGTTTGTGTGTTTGTGTGTGAGTGTAAGGGCGTGTGTGCGCGAGTGTTGTTATATATATATATATATTCGTGTATATGTGTTATATATGTGTGTTTATATATAATAAAATCGACAAAAATTCTTCGATGAAATTATTGCGGAAAATACCAAAATTAATTTTTTCGGACATTCTGTCTTCAGCACAGTGTTAACAGGTGTAAAATTAAAGAGACAGCACAGTATATTTGAAACTCATTACTACGGGAGTCGCTGGCATATACTAGGAGAGAAAAGCTTGTTCCAAGACATACAAGGAAGGAGGAATGAAATATGAGGTTAGTTAAAGGCATGACTTAGGTGAAGGGGAGAGTTGAGATGAAATGTAAGAAAAGAGAAACTGAAGAGGAAATGTAAAATTAGGTAAAATATTCATTTAAACCGGTTGGACACATGATGCCGATTTCCTGGAGTTTATATAGAACCACGGATTGCAGAAAGACCGCACATTGGTAAGTGAGACAGAGAGGGCTTGTTCTGCTGAAGCGGACTGTGAAAGGTTCACTTAGACTGGGTAATGATAGGCTTTGGAAAGTTGGAGTTTACATTCTCTACAACAAGTTCAGTATAACCTATCGATTTCACTAAGTGATATTAATGCTACATCAATAATTACCACACACACACACACGCACACACGCACACACACACACACGCACACATGTACACGCATACACAATCACATAAGGAAGCACTCCGTCGGTTACGACGATGAGGGTTCCGGTTAATCCGAATCAACGGAACAGCCTGCTCGTGAAATAACGTGTAAGTGGCTGAGCACTCCACAGACACGTGTACCCTTAACGTAGTTCTCGGGGATATTCAGCGTAACACAGAGAGTGACAAGGCCGGCCCCTTGAAATACAGGTACAACAGAAACAGGAGGTAAGAATGAGAGAAAGTTGTGGTGAAAGAGTACAGCAGAGATCACCACCATCTCCTGCCGGAGCCTCGTGGAGCTTTAGGTGATTTCGCTCAATAAACACTCACAACGCCCGGTCTGGGAATCGAAACCGCGATCCTATGACCGCGAGTCCGCTGTCCTAACCACTGGGCCATTGCGCCTCCACACACAATCACATACACATGTAAAAAGTATATAGGCTGCTAAGTATATCGGGCAGAAAGCAGAGTGGCAGAGTAATCCTTCATTCCCTTTTTTCAGTCAAATACACAACATTGCTATTTAATTATAGAAGATTCTACATTTATGTTCGACCTGCCATCATATTTCGATGAAAACTATTTGTTCTGTTATTTGGAAGGCTATTCTCACACGGACATAAATAGAGATATCTTTGATATTTTGAGCCTACTGTTCTCGACAGAAATGGATGAGTGGAAAGAAAATTGAGAGGGAATAAAAAAAGAAAAGATGAGAGAAAATAATGTGCTGGGATTGCGATTCTCTTTATAATGTTTATAACAAGCGCTTGACTAGGAAGGTCTTATGGTTGAAAACACATCTATCCCTAAATTTTATCATTTCATTGATACTTGTATCAGACACTGGAGGGATGGTGATGGTGGGACCCCGTCTTCAATGCTTTTTGTCGAGCAAATCATCTTCAATATATTTTTCTACATCCACCACATTCGCTCTCGGTCCCTTTTGACGACCTTCCAGATAACTGCTGCGTAAACAAGGAATAAGATAGAGAAGCAGACGGGCGGCGAAAGACACAGATACCTTAAAACATATATACATATATGTGTGTGAATGTTTTTATATATACATATATATAATAAGTGTAGAAATTGATATTAATCCATTAAAACCAGTCGCTTAGTATATTTAAAAAATCCAAAGATCAAAAATTGCGCCACTTAGAAAATTAAGATGAATCACCACTACAGAGGACACCTATTATGCTAAACATTGTCATTTGTCTGGCTGATTTTTACATTTCGGCGTTTTCCTGAGATTCTTACTGAGAACACATTCTTCCTGGTAGTGGCAATTTGGCGTCTATGTTTAGCATATTAGGTGTACACTTTAGTGGTCATTCCCCTTAATTTTGTATATATATTGCTCTCTCTCTCTATATATATATATTAGAAATATTTAATTTCTAAATGTCTCAGTGAGACATGAGCGGTGGTGGAGCGGTAGACTGGTTGTATACTGTCAACATAACGTGACAGTCCCGTAAAGGGAGTGCAGGCCCAAGCTAGTGGGGGCTGCTTGTCTCACCTTCCCAAATATAAGGACACAGGAAATGTGTCAAGGCCGACAGGAAGCGTTGATGCTTACTAGGGCTAATAGCGGTGGGGTGATTCCCTTTACGGGACTGTCACGTTAAGTTGACAGTATACAACCTGTCTCTCTCACTCACTCACTCTCTCTCTCTCTCTCTCTCTCTCTCTCTCTCTCTCTATATATATATATATATATATATATATATACATATATATATATATATATATATATATTAATATAATATATATATAATATATATATTATATATATATATATATATATATATATATATATAATATATATTATATATATATATATACATATACATACTTCTAGTACCTAGAAAACGAAAGACAACAAGCAGGTGTATTAGTTTTTTTCTCGGGAAGAATAGAAAAATTTGATATTTCGAACCTAATTTCTCGATAGAATGGATGAGTGGAAAGAAAATTGAAAGGGAATAAAAAAAAAAAGGAGAGAGAACATAATGTGCCGGGATTGCGATTCACTTTATAATGTTTATAACAAGCTCTTGTCTAGGAAGGTTTTACGGTTGAAAACACATGCCTAAGGTGTACGGCAGTACTTACAACCTAAAAACCATGTGGATGCAAAGTAAAGTTCCTAACCACGAAGCCATATTTGAGCCTTAAGTATGGTTTCTCTGCAATTCAATTTTTTCGTTATATCCATAGCCTATAAATTTTATTTACTGTCCTTCCATAGTAACGTGATTACAGTTAATTTCCATTTAAGCTTCAGTTCGGATTAAGCAAATAGATGATTCTAAGATACTAAGTGATAAAAATCATTGGGAATAAGCAGTAGGATCATGTAACTAAGGGAGAGGAATAAACTGCAAAAAGAAAGAAATTGTGAAAAAGCAACAATGAAAACTATATCGAAAGAGACATAATGATAGAAAGATTTCATATTTAGGAAAATACTGTACGTGATATATACATACATGCGTGCATATATATATATATATATATACATATTTATATACACTTACATACATGTACATATAAATCTATAGAGAGATATATGTGTATGTATGTATTTATATATATATATACTTACATATACATTTGTAAATATATATATATATATATTATATATATATATATACTTACATACACATACACATACATATACATCTATATAAACACATAAATATACGCACAAGATGCTGTATACATAGATTGCATAAGCTCAGTAATATATGCATATATGTGTATATATGTATTTGTGTGTATATGTGTTTGTGTGTTTGTGCGTGTGCATGAGTGTGTATGCGTATATGCATGCTTTTTTCTGTGCATGTGGTTTTGTGTGCGGGATTTTTTGTTGTTCTTGTTTCGCCTATTGACGCTGCTGATGACGCTTATAGAGATATATAGATTATAGCGTAGTAGAATGCTGGAAATGATAGTGAAAAAAGATAGTCTGAATACATCTAAATTGATTTTAATTCTATAAATATATGTGCGTGTGTGTGTGTTTGTGTGCGCCTATGTTCAATAATGTGAATAAGTGTCTAAAAGAGCAACAACAAAAATTGAGAGTAAAAACTCGACAGCGATTGGTTTAATTGTACGTATGCATGAAATATGCGAAACCATTCTCTGCGCTGTTTAGTTTGATGGAGTGGAAAATG
This sequence comes from Octopus sinensis, assembly GCF_006345805.1. Lineage (NCBI taxonomy): Eukaryota > Metazoa > Mollusca > Cephalopoda > Octopoda > Octopodidae > Octopus > Octopus sinensis. Next base: position 15,077,469 of record NC_043002.1, read on the forward strand.
TTGCTTCTATTGTTCAAAGGCTGCTTATGAAATCTTTCATTGATCGCTTTTGTGTTGACCGTTTTATTTGAATATCTTTTACCTTAGAGCTTGTTATTCTGTTTGAAAATATTTTTAATGCAGTTCTGTTACATATTATTGTGTTGTTGATGTATACAGTTGGGATTTTGATATTCTTTTAGATATTATATATGGAATTTTTAAATACTTTAGTTCACGTGAAACGTTTATCTTATCCTGAATTTCTTTCACATGTATGTATACATATACGGATATATATATATATATATATATATATACATATATTTATATGACTGTGTATGAAAATATATATGTGTATATATCTAAGCATATATGTTATATATATTTAAATCTGTCTATATGCATATATGTGTGTTAGCATATGTATATATATATACAAACAGCCAGCGTTGCTGCGTGGTACGGTGCCTGCTTTCCATCCACATACTTCCGGGTTCAGTCCGACTGCGTGACACCTTCAGCATGTTTCTTCCACCATATCCTTGGGCCGAGCAAAGACTTGTGAGTGGATTTGGTGAGAGGAAACTGAAAGAAGACCGTCGTATATATGTATATATATTATATTATATATATATATATATATATATATATATCTATATATATATATATATATATATATATATATAGATATATATATATATATATAAAACTGAAAATGTGTGTATGTCTGTCTGTGTGTTCCCTAAAACTTGAGAACTACTCAACCAATTTCATTCAAATTTTACACATGCCTTACTTAGGGTCCCGGGAGTGTCATCGGC
>NC_043002.1:15080771-15125771 GCF_006345805.1 Octopus sinensis
CAACCGATGCTGGTGTGTTTACGTCCCCGTCACTTTGCGGTTCGGCAAAAGAGACCGATAAAATAAGTACTGGGCTTACAAAGAATAAGTCCCGGGGTCGATTTGCTCGACTAAAGGCGGTGCTCCAGCATGGCCGCAGTCAAATAACTGAAGCTAGTAAAAGAGTAAAAGAGTGAGAGAATTATCTACAGACCGTTTTCAAAGACTCTTCAGTCTGGGAACAGGAAACATTACGGAAAAGCCTTCGAGATTCTAAATTACAGATTTTACTATTGTAGGTTAAAATACGATTGTCATCAATAGTAGACGTTATTCGCGCCATTATAACATTTTAAAATATTATCAGAGTATAATTAGGCTGCTTATATCAAAATTTACACCAATGTGCAATGTTTAATAAAATTTAAAATTAAACTGCCATGATTAAAGTCGCATTTGGCTGATTAACTGAAATTCTGCAGTGCACGTATTACCAAAGATCTGCCCATGAGAATTATCATCTGCTACTCTAGGCACAAGGGCCAAACGTTTTCAGAGAGGCGGCCAATCGATTAGATCGAACCCAGTGCACAACTGGTACTTAATCTATTGATTCCGAATTGATGGAAGGCAAAGTCGATCTGGGCGGAATTTGAACTCAAAACATAAAGACAGATGAAATAACGCTAAGCATTTCGCCCGCCATACTAGCTTTTCTGCCAGCTAGTCACCTTGCCAATGAAAATTATTAATCGACTGATTCATTCATTCATGTATATGTTTTATAAGCCGGAAATCAATTTGTTACTTCAGCATGGTTTTAATAATTGTAAATTCAGAGTATTTCTCTATTTATGTCCGTGTGATAATAGCCTTCCAACTAACAGAACAAATAGTTCAAACTGAAATATGATGGCGGGGAGGCTTTGATGCGGTGTATTATATGGTCGAACAGTAAGCTTTGTCTCTGAATTTTTTCATCGCCTTTCAATGAATTTTCAACTTTTCCTGTCAAACGAATATCTGCCTACCGACACTGCCAAAATCCAGATTTCTGCTCCACTACTTGAACTTGACAATATATTATGGGATGGTAATCATGAGCAATACGTTATTGGTGGATTAATTTCTCCGGGGTAGATTTCCTTGAGGGGATACAAGAATGTTGAAGCCCCAAGTGGCTCGAAGCCGCATTAGCCTTCTGAATGCAGCGTGTTATGAACGCACTGCATCCTGCGGAAAGGAGAAATCCAACACCGAATAGATTAGTCATTTGCCAATACGCTGGTACATGAAGAAATAATGAAGAAATGAACTTACTTACATACTTACACATATGCGCTTGCTCACACACACACACACAACACACACACACACACACACATACATACACATTAAGAAAAACTGCATTTCTCTCAGGCGTTCTTTGATCAAAGATTTTGCTATTGATTTTTCACGGGTGAGCTTTCGCAAACTAAAGAGGAGGAGAATTGATGAATATAAAAATAACGAAAACACGGCTGCATAATCCATACATATGAATTCAATTCGGTTGAAGCCTGTCCAAAGATTAAGAATTCTTTTTTCACTTAGCACCGAATATAAACTTGCATAGAATTGATATTTCTAGGCATCCTACAATATAAATTACGTTGCATATGTTATCTCTTGTAGAAATAATCCCTGGTTTATCTTAAATAATCTTTTCTAATGTTCGAAATTTAACAGAATAATTTCATACGAAATATTTGCCAGAAGAATTATTCATGTATACGTAAAATTGTTCAGACTGTATTTGCATTATATTATCACTATCTTTATTGTTTATATTGCACATTATATTTAAAAAGGATATTTTTTCTAGCTGAATTTGGTGTTAATGAATATATAAGTGTCACAGTAGAAATATTAAGTTATGTGTATATGGTCACGTCTGCAAGACCTATATATCTAGATAAAAAAGGAAACTTAATCCAGATACTTGAATTGTATAGAGAGAAATAAACTGTAAGCATGATAGTGAGGTAAAAATTCAGGAAAGTAAGGAGTGGGGCATAAATAAAATATGACAAAAAGGCAAAATAAACAATCATAATTTACTATTAGCCTTTACAGTGGGTTTCGAAAATGTAATTTTCTCAGAACATGTCTATCCAAGTAAACAAAAAGTCATACATATACACGCACACACATCTGCACATAAAATTACACAGTTAATCATGTGTGTATATATGTGTTACGTTGTGTGTGTATATGTACCCCCCACGCATATATTTACAGACACACACACGCTCATGTATATATATATACTTACTGCTTTACTCTTTATTCCTTAATGTACATTAAACTTTGAATTCTCTGTCTAGAACTAGCATACATACATATCTTGTCTCTGATGACGGAATACCCAGTGTATGGAGATGCTAACCTATCACTCGGTATATCCCAGAAGCAGGCGCAAGAATCCAATTCTTAATTAATTTACTAATTAATTAATTGATTATTTCTAATTCACGTTATTCTAATTAAATTAAATATTCTAAATGACTCGAAATACTCGTCCTGCCTTGGATTTTGTTGTCCTTTTTGCTCTAATATTTTCCTCTAAAATATATACCTCCTACCACGAAAGCCTACTACGGAGCCCTAGCTCCAGCCTCAGTTGTGACTTAGGAAGCGAACGGATTACAAATTATAGCATTTACACAGCGTACCTATTCGTTCGTTTATATCACTAGTGAACTAAACTCATCATATTCTGTATATATATATATATATATATGTGTGTGTGTGTGTGTGTGTTGTGTGTGTGTGTGTGTGTGTGTGTGTGTGTGTGTGTGTTGTGTGTATGTGTGTGTGTGTGCGTTTGTGTGCGTGGGGGGTGTATACATGAATAAATAAATTGTAAATGCTTTGTAATTCGTAATTAGCTCACATATAGCTTAAACAAATGTGGAAAATGCAAAATTGAATGAAGTGCTGAATATAGTACAATCTGGCTTCTTATTTATTTCAAATTCGTCAGGTCAAAAATGTCAGCTTCTGAAAATTATTGTTTCTTCAACAAATTTCGCAAATAATTTTCTCCTAACATATATAGATAAATAAAATAAATATGTTGCTATGGCAGGCATGTTAGATCGTCACACAAAATGTATATAGGTATTTATCCCCACAATATAAGTATCAATTCAAATCTTGCCAAAGCTTGGTGAGAAAATATGAAACCTTTCATAGCAGATTCCAATTGTGAGGCCACCAGTTTATGAGAGGGCAATAAGTCGATTAAACTACCCCAGTATTCAACTAGTATTCATTTTGTTGACTACAAGTGGATGGCAGGAAAGGTGACCTTTGCGGAATTTGAACCCAGAACGTAAAGATGGACGAAATGAAGCTAAGCATTTTGACCGGCGTGCTAGCATTCCAGACACCTCGTTGCCTTACTCTTCTTATTACTCTCATTACCATTAAAAATGGCAGTGAGCCGACAGAACCGTTAATGCACCCGGCATAATTTTCTCTCGCTTTTACTCTTTTACTTGTTTCAGTCATTTGACTGCAGGCATGTTTGAGCACCGACTTTAGCCGAGCAAATCGATTACAGGACTTATTCTTTGTAAGCCTAGTACTTATTATATCGGTCTCTTTTACCGAACCGCTAGGTTACGGGGACGCAAACACACACACGAAAACGCACACACAAACGCACACACAAACGCACACACACACATACTCACACACATACACACACACACACACACACACAAACACCACACACACACACACATATATATATATATATATATATATATATATATATATATATATATATATATATACGACGGGCTTCTTTCAGTTTCTGTGTACCAAATCCACTCACAGCGCTTTGATCGGCCCGAGAATATAGTAAAATACAGTTGCTCAAGGTTCCACGCAGTGGGACTGAACCCGGAACAATGTTGTTGGTAACGACTCCTGATTAGCAATATTATATTTCGTCCGATTTAACGTTCTGAGTTCAAACACAGCTTGGCGCTGTGGTCAAATTTGATATTCATTCATTTGTGGAGTCGAAAAGCTAATTATCAATTAAGTACTGGGGTCGATGTGATCAATTTATTCCCACCTCTGATAATGCTGGCCAGGAGTCAAAATTTGAAACTAATATCATTATAATTAAGACGGGGAATTCAGCCGGATTGCCTTGCGGTGTATTTTCCAATTCTTTACACCCTGAAATAAAATTCAGGTACATTATGCAACATTATAAACCACAGAAGAAGGACTGTGTAATCGAATGCCTGTCTTCTAAAGAAGCCCACTTTGTACCAGAAATTTAAACCACTCACTTTATACCATTAGCAAAATGACGGTGAGAGCCAGAAGCATTTTAGCACAAAATGGTAATGTCTAGTGTCACCTATTTCAAATCTTTTCATTGTTCGCCCACTTCACCTATATATTTAATCTTTACATTTGCTACAAAATATATGCCATCAATGAAGCACTGGCGTTCAATGAAAGGGATTTGACAAGTCTTCTTCATAAGTTATTTATACATTCATGTATGTATGTAGATAAAATGGAGCAAAGGTACCACCCGAGCCCTGGGTTCACAGGGACAGTTTTCTGGATTCTGTGGCATATATATCTCTTGCCCGTCGCAATGTTACTCATTTGTCACTACCAAAAGAATGGGAAATTCATCAAAGGATTTTTTTCAAGAACAAAACACATCGACAAAGCCGGCAGTCGAAACAACAATTTTACTATAATGAGTGGAATCCATTAACCTTGAAACCATACGACTCTACGCTTAAACACACTCACATCTTTTGAAAGGCTCTATGTATAGTTCAGAAATTTATAGTATGTTGGATGAAACCACAAGTCAACTGTAGGAATGTAGACTGTAATATATAGTGTACAGGGGGATGGTGCACAAACGGGACAACAACATACCCTAGGGAGGCAACCGGTAGCATAGACGAGCGGGAAGTGAACACTCGCAGGGGCTCAATGAGGAGAAAAGCTTGTCAGTGTTCTAACAACATACTCAGAACATGGAGGATCCGTTAATGATATAGGTGTTAAGTCTTTATCATGAAATAGAACAGATTGGGCATACGCATAGTTGACAGATTACAGATTACAGAGGTCATACATATAGTAATAGACAGACCGAGATTCAAAACAAAACATAAATGGAATAACATCCCTCTACTCCACGACACTTTGCAACTTGATGACTAACGACAGAATAGAAGAAAGTAAAGACAAATACAAAAATGAAAAGGAAAACACACACATCCAAACAAGACACACACAGGGAAAGAGAAAAATGTAATTGTATAAACGAAAAACAAATTCAGAAAAATCATGGGTGCAAACTTTGCAGTAAGCAAACCCACGTACACGCACACAAAATGCAGATACAAAAAATGTACAAGGACACGCTTGTGAGACATGTTTCCCTTTACGGAAAAAGAAAAGCATCAAGTGCCGAAAATGAACTTTCTTGTCTTCCATTTTAAAGGGTTTCACAATTAACACAGGTTGTAGGAACATAAATCTTCTTCCCCGAAAAGATAGCATAAACTGTGCTCTAAATGGAGGTGTAGTCAAATCATATTTTATGGACTCAACCATGTTCTAAAAAAAACATATCGGCACGGACTTTCCGGACAAGCTAATATATTAATGCCTCATGACTGTAAGTCGACAGGGTTAATATTGTAATTACCCATGTTCTCCGTAAATTAAACCGAAAATAATTCTCTATCGAGGAATTTTTCAAGATATGTTAATGCAAATGGCCTATTCACATTAGAATTAAAACTTGCGTTATATGTTAGACGTGGATAAAGATTTATTGATATCATACTAATTGACTTCATGTTTATAAAAGAATATAAAGCTCGCTAGATAAGTCTATTAATAAAAATGACAGTCTTCCGCTGCAGGCTTTTATTATATATATATTTTAGGTGAAATATAACTTTTTGTTACTGATAAGTAGTTTTGCTCTTTCTGTATGCTTAGCATTTCATTTATAAAAAGCGCTACAAGAAGATTGATTCAGATAAATATTTTTTTCATCAGAAAGTTTTTTTTCATACAGTAAATAAAGTACTCAGTGTTTCAGAAAGTAAATATAAATATATTCATTTATAAATTAGCTTATAAGTTTATAAATTTCTTTCGCTCATGCTGGCTTCCTCGGAGCTACAGACAAAACTGTATGTGCGTTGATAGAATGGCTGAGGGCAACATTGATGATTAAGAAGAAAGAAATGATGCGGGAGTGTGATAAAAGTACGCTGGAGATAACAGAATATTTGATATTCAAGAATAGATATACAGTTTGAGATTCAGCAAAAGTTTTATTAAAGAATCCATTGAATGATTTATATAGAAGTGGACTTAGCTACAAACGTAAATATGATACAACGAAGTTCGAATTTATAAAAAACTGAAAATTAACTGAAAACTTTTCGCTAGAAAAATAATGGTTTACTTTAATTCTCTGTCAATTTATAAGATGCCATATTTTAGGTTTTTTTGTTTAATTACTAATAATCATTACTTGCATAAGCGTAAATGTTATAAAATCTATAGCTTAAATATAATTAAAATGACAAGAACAAGAAACATTTCTTGAAATATCCTCATCCCCAACCCACACAAAAATTAATCATCTTATAGTTCCTCAAAAACCAATAATTCTAATGGCTTTTCCTTCGATAACTGTCAAGTAGAATCTTACTATTTTCCGAAAAATACTGTTTAGAAATACACGTTATAAACTAAACATTCTTCTTGTGTTTATGCTTTATCACTAATCCCGTTTATGCCGACCATTTTAGACACTGAAACAGGCTCAGCGGAAAATACACTCCTCTATAGTGCAGGGTTTTTTGTTTACATCCTAAGATCAGGAAAATTGATATTAATGAATATTGAATATATAGAAAGAAAAATAGTCTCTATGTTCAAATTTTAGAGCATACGTTATTACACACAAACTGCTTTAGATATAACAAATTCTTACAATACATCCAGAAACACATGATTACAACGCTGACATCTCTACTCATAGTCTCAAACTCGCCTTTGTGTGTGTGTGTGGTGGGGGGTATTTTCACTTTAAACAATTTTGCATGAAAACAAGATGAACATATCACTTTCGACCAGTTTCTTTAAGATTCTGCGTTTAAAATATTACATATACAGCAGTAAAGCAATGGACACGCCACTTTGTGAAAATAAGTCGTATGTTCTGTTATATTTTTAAGTATAACTATAGTTAAAATGTATGTTTATAAGGAACGGGTGTATTTAGTTTTAATTTTTTTAAAATTTCGATAAGGAAGAGCATTACAGCTTTAAAATTATTTCCGTTTCTAGTTTTTATTATGTTCCGGGTAAGACATATTGACAGACATACCATATGTATGTATGTATGTATGTATGTATGTATGTATGTATGTATGTATGTATGTATATATATATATATATATGTGTGTGTGTATATATATATATATATATATATATATATATATATATATATATGTGTGTGTGTGTTTGTGCACGAATATATGTACACTTATACTCATTTATGTGCATAGCTTATAGAGACACAGAGAAACACATGCATATACACACACAAGCAACTATAAATACTCAGGCATTTAGTTGTAGAGTATTTACTTGCATATGACAATGAAAATGTGTCGCAAATATATTATTACGTTCTTTCCAGGACTAATTTTGTACTCTAAACTTATAATGAAGTGTTCGCGCCCACGCATATATAAGTCATTATTTTCTTCGTAAATTAAATTTCGCATAGAAATCATATTATATCATTAGTTGATCAATCTCTGACACTTTGCTTTCGACATCGTATAAATTTTTAATTGAGGTTTTCAACTCAACAGAATATTGTTTTTCAAAATCATCGCATATATTATACATGCATTTCGCCTTACTACAGATATTTCTTTGCCTCATTACTAGGAATAACCTTCTATATTTGTATACTTATCGCGACAACATACCTACGTTGCTTTCATTTTTTTCCTATTATTCTATCTACAAATGCTTTTGTCCGTGTGTGTGATATTACAGCAACTGTGATTCTTTGTGAAAGTTCTCTTCTCTCTGGTTGTGAATAAGTATATTAATGTATGTGAGTGGTAAGATCGAGATATATACCACATAATTTACACATGTAAAACTGATAAACCGATATAAGTGCAGAAAATATAACACACGGACACTCCAATCTGAGTAACTCTGTAACTTCATTCGATTATCAATGGATAAATATATACAAAATGATGTTTTGAATTCTAATTTCCGGTTTGCATCACCAAACATATATATGTTTCTGTAAATTATAACTATATATCACGTGATCACTTGACCGACCAGACCATCAAATGTTTTACACATCGCTGGTCACAATGCGCTTGGCATTGTTTTAGCCTTCGTATGACGCCACCCCGCTGGCTAAGCGAGCAGGCCATAACTATATATATAGATAAGTATATACAATAACTATATATATAGATAAGTATATACAATAACTATATATATATAGATAAGTATACACACACACACACGTACGGACGCACACGTACGCACGCACACGTACGCACGCACACGTACGCACGCACACGTACGCACGCGCACAAAAAACAAACACATACACACATACACTAACATATACATATATATGAAACAAAAGCAGCTCTAGTAAAATAAATATTAATAGCATATATACTCAATGTATATCCATTAAGTATGTGTTAACAATAACAACAGCACCACCACCACCAACAACAACAACAACAAGAACAACAACAGCAGCAGCAGCAGCAACAATAACATCAACAATATCATCAACAACTAGAACAACAACAACAATAATGATAATAATGATGATGATAATGATAATTATTATTTTTTATTTCACACTTTTGTGTTAATCGTTTACTTGGTTACCTCTCTGAAGAACTAAGCGATCGTTTCTTTAATTCGTTGGTTAAACATTCTAGAAGCTGTTTAATATACTTCCAGCTATATTCGTTACCTCATCCCAGAAATATCTCCTATTTGCAAACAAGATAAACAGAATAAGCACATGGTAGAACAGAAACAAGTCCCAAGAGGTAGTACTTGTAAAGACCATTTCCTATGGGAAGTAGCTTGTACTTTTAGAAATGGTCTTATATAGGCTAAGATTGAAATCGAAAAGAAATGAGGGCTATCTACTTAATCATAACTATGTAATACATACCTCTTCAAAAAGACCTCGTCTACGGATTAGAACTGCTTAGTATGTTTTGTTAAGGCTAGAGTTAACTATACAACCAGAAATGTAGTCTACTGCATATCATCTAAGAAAGGTGAATATAAAAACTCGAAAATGGTGTACACTTGTGAAATATCTTGGAGGGATTAAATATAGGAGCACTCCGTCGGTTACGACGATGAGGGTCCCAGCTGATACGATCAACGGAACAGCTTGCTCGTGGAATTAAAGTGCAAGTGGCTGAGCATAACACAGACACGTGTACCCTTAACATAGTTCTCGAGGAGATTCAGCGTGACACAGAGTGTGACAAGGCTGGCCCTTTGAAATACAGGTAAAACAGAAACAGGAAGAAAGAGTGAGAGAAAGTTGTGGTGAAAAAGTACAGCAGGGTTCACCCCCCCTGCAGGAGCCTTGTGAAGCTTTAGGTGTTTTCGCTCAATAAACACTCTCAATGCCCGGTCTGGGAATCGAAACCGCAATCCTATGACCGCGAGTCCGCTGCCCTAACCACTGGGCCATTGCACCTCCTAAGGGATTAAATAGATATTGGTGGGAGAAAAATGAAAGAAAGAAAATCGTCGATATAGTATGAACATGACAAAGATCAACTTATCGTTATACTGAAACAGTTTAGAATTAATATTTTGGCATTTCACACATAAGACACAGTGTTGCAAATACACGAGTCGGTTCTCATAAGTGCATCGTTGCCTCTCTTTCTAGAAATATAGTGATGTAAGAGAATCAGCGCGGACACCACCGACACAAGGAAAGATACATAGAAGTGCGCCCTCGTACTTGTGGTGACATCTGTATATATGTGTGTACACAGACAGGCGGGCATATGCGCACTCGCACACACAAGTGCACACAGAGACAGCAGCACATCTGCACGCACATGCGAATAACAAAACAAACTCATATACAAGTATAAGCTCACTGCAGAATTAGCACAATTGCGCAAATGCAAATGTTTTAATATTTTATTTATATAACTAAGATATCATCTTTTACATAGGTGCTCAAAGGCTATGTTAGGTGTGTCGTAATTTTAGAACTTTATTCCTGACATTGTTGAGCGTACTAAACGTTTTATTCTTAAATTACGAAAGTTTCTTGTTCAAATCTATACATTCTGGGTTTCCGAAACATTATTTCCGTTTTGACAACCACTGAATAAATATATCTATGGTAAACATAACAATGTATAGAGAATATTTATCTACTATCTATCACGGAATATTAGTAAAACCAGTTATAACAACACTACCGAATGTGTCTGTAGAAAGGAAAATCTCAAACATCCTCTTCATCTTAACTACACCAAAATAATTCGACAATGTCCCAATTTGAAATCTTCTGCATATAGAATTCGAGATCTCTAAACACAGGCTAATTTTGATCCAAATATTGCTTTTCTAATAGCTCCACTTCTACCACAAATATATACCTACAGATTACAATCACTATCTGTTGATACCAATATTTGTAGTTATATCTCTTGACAAGACATATTCCAGTAGTTTCAACCATTGCTAAATGTGAACAATGTTAATCCTCTCCTTATTCTAATATTCAACACGCTACTTCAATCTATCTCTCTATCTTTCTCCAACACACTGCTTCCCTGTCAATTGTTACATCGTCACCTTTGTAACTGCGGAAATGGCATTCCTTATCTCCTTTCCCTGTGAAACCCAACTCGTGTAACCTTAATAAATAACACACCGTAACATTTACGTTATCTCACCTTTAGTGTGACAAATCTTTTGTTTCATCGCCTACATTTTAATTCTTGTACAACACTGACCTCTGGCTGTCAACTCGAACAACTGAAATAGTTTACTGGTGATAACGCATTTCAGTCCTTCCCATTCTTCTCCAGCCAAGAATAATATGAATGTATTCTATACCATTGCAGTTAAACCTATCTTAACATTGAAAATAAAAAGTTTCAATGCATTATCGAATGGGCATATGAAAACATTACGTATATAACAGCACCAACATATACTCACTTTGTACATCTTTCCATGGGCGAGAATGTGTGATAATGCTTACGCTATGCTTGTCATCAAAGGAAACATATATGTTTGTGCGTTTGTGATAAGTATGCAGTTAAACGTGCAACATATTCGTTGAATTAAAATAATTGTTTCAAATTTTGCCACAAGGGCAGCCATTATGGGATAGGGATGTTTCAACTACTAATTATTTTATCGATACCGAAAGCATGAAAGGTAAAGTCGATCTTGGCGTAAGTTGGACTCAGAACGTAGCTACGCGCAAAATACCGCTAAGCATTAGGTTCGACGTGCTAACAATATTGTTACCATGTTTGTTCCTTATCGTGCCATCCCTGGTTCATAAGGGCAGTTTTCCCGGTTTCCTTGGCGTATAGGTTCCCCACGTGGACGAGACGCCGGTCCATCGTAGGTGAGGTGCAAGAGGCAGGAGGAAGGAGTGAGAGAATTTTGTGGCGAAAGAGCCAGCAGAAGTTCGCCATTACTTTCTGCCGGAGCCGCGTGGAGCTTAGGTGTTTCGCTCATAAGCACATACATCGCCAGGTCTTAGATTCGAACCCGCGATCCCTCGAACGCGAGTCCGCTGCTCTAACCACTAGGCCATGTACCTCCACACTGCCACCTCACCCCCGTTATGTTTAAATAAACGCTAATTGCTGTATCCATCACAACAAAACTAACAACTATGTTGCAGAATAGTAAAAAAAGTTTGGTCTAAATTCTATAGACAATAAATGGAAATGAACAATTGAGATTAATACTTCTAAGAATATCAAATATAAGGAATATATTAATACAACAACATTGTAATACATTCGTGAATCATAGAGATATATCGAGTTATCTATTTCTTGGATATTGTCCTTTGCCCACTTATTTTACGGAGTGTTTAGAATATTTTTTCTGATACCTTAACAAACATCGATGTGAACATGATCTCAAAATTTGGAGATCCGCTTTTGAACCATCCCTGATGAAGACATAAGGGGTTTAAATTTTCTGATTTAACGTTTCCATACTCATCCGCTGCATACACCGCAGAGTTTGATGCGTATATAACACAATCCTAGTACAGCAAAATTAGTACAGAGGTTCCTGTCAATACAAACATATAATGGTTTATAACCTGAAGATGATATTTGATAATCTGTTGCAGGGAGTGTATTTGATTTTGGATAATATTCATAATAAGTTCTTCCATTTATTGTGTCTCAGTAAAGGAAATCCTATTTTAGTAATGCCTGTATCCGTTTATCTCATTGTAATATATAGTGACATGTCGAAGTGTCAGTGATATTGTAAAGCACAATTTACCAGCTGTAGTTTTGTGAGGGTTTGAATAAGTTTCTGTAGTCCATGGGTGTACTTCTTATTGCCAAGATGGTCTTTCATGTAAGAATATTTACGTACAATATTTGAAAGTAATGCTTATCGAGCTTGACTGTATGCCGTATCTTAGCATGACCATCGGAAAATAACACATGACGGAGGAAACCGATTAATATATAGCCTTTCATAAGTTAGTTTTATAAAATTAAAGATGTGCAAATTCAACATTAAAGCGTGTATATCTTAATCCGGCAATCAGGCTTGATTTTGTCTTACGTAATAAAGAAAAGCAAATAGTATTACGCTTATATGTGATATTAATACCTCTTCTTTATTAGTATATTGTAAATACACTTGGTAACTTTAGCATTTTTAAAATTTTTATTTCTAATTCTGTGTGCAGATGCACATGATTCGGAAGAATTTTAAAGCATACTTTCCAACAAATAGTTCAAACTTTATTACTGAATTGAAGATTATATACATTATAAGGCGATGTCAGTAGGGATATTATTTGTTTTAAAACTGTTTTATGCTAAAACGTTGTCAAATTGATGTCTAATATTTGTAATTTTGCGTGTGTTGTGTTATTAAAATTTCAAAATGAAACAAAAAAAAAAGAAAAGAAATCATCAGAAAAGAACTAATTTGTAGTAATTTCCATTAACATTTGTTTTGTACTTTTGTTTTTTGCATTACGCTCCTGGGTAATTATCATAGAAGATGGAATAGAAAACTATAATTATGGCAAAGAACATTTGTTATAGAGTAATTGATATTCGAGAATAACAGCAACTTTAAATAACATCACAAGGAACAAGAACAAAATAATAATAATAATAATAATAATGACGATGAAGAGGATGATGATGATGATAACGATAATAATAATAATAATGATAATAATAATAATAATAATAATAAGAAGAAGAAGAAGAAGAAGAGGCAGAAGGAGAAGAAGAAGAAGAGGCAGAAGGAGAAGAAGAAGAAGAGGCAGAAGGAGAAGAAGAAGAAGATGAAGTGGAAGAAGAGGAAGTGGAAGAAGGAGAAGAAGAAGAAGAAGAAGAAGAAGAAGAGAAGAAGAAGAAGAAGAAGAAGAGAAAGAAGAAGAAGAAGAAGAAGAAGAAGAAGAAGAAGAGAGAAGAAGAAGAAGAAGAAGAAGAAGAGAAGAAGAAGAAGAAGAAGAAGAGAAGAAGAAGAAGAAGAAGAAGAAGAAGAAGAGGAAGAGGAAGAAGAAGAAGAAGAAGAAGAAGAAGAAGAAGAAGAAGAAGAAGAAGAAGAAGAAGAAGAAGAAGAATACGGAAAAGAAAAAAAGAGAAGAAGAATTTGCATTTACAGAACTGTGTTTGTTGGATGACAGCACTAGAAGGCTACCAACCAAGGCTAAAGTCACTATCTTTCAGCTGTGGTAGATTAGCTTCATGAATAAGTTCCCTGACGTTTTTGTTCATAGGGTTTTCATGCTTATTATTTTTATTGCAACTGCCTAAATCGCTATTGGCTTTAGCACCAGTACTCCTGATAACAAATAATATCATTTGCATGGGCGTTGAATACTTAGAGAGTAATCGTTTTTCAACCTGCAGGATGAACATATAACAATATAAACACAGTCGTTACAGAGCACGAAATGTACTATGAACACCCTATATACGTGAGTGTTGATCACAATTGGGGAAGGGGAAGTCAGTGAAATGTGAAAGGAGAGCATGTACTCAAAATATATACTGAATGCTTGTGGAGGCCTTAGATTCAGTATGAGTATCGGCACCCATGAAATTTAGAAAAGTGTGATGCTTAGAGAGTGAGACAACTGTGAAATTTGCTTGAAAGACAAAGAGAAATTACCCAGCTTTCGTGATGAAAGAAGAGGTTTGGGGGTTTATATCATGGAAATAACTGATCGAAAAGTTCGAAGATCTTGAAAGTGTGTATATGTGCATATATATATATATATATATATATATATATATATATATATATATATATATATATATATCGGTACTCTAAATTTAGCGTGAATATTTGATAAGTTTAAGCACCTACATATGCCAGATAGTGGGATATATGTATATATATATATATATATATATATATATATATATATATATATATATATATATACATACGTATGTATATATGTATACATACATACGTATGTATATATGTATATATATATATATATATGTGTGTGTGCCTGTGTGTTTCGGGCAGTTAGACCCTTGTGATGCTTCGATCTGATTGCCTCCGCCCTAAAAAGTCTAACGTAAGTGCATTAGACCCATTTGTAAGAAAGCTAGCGAATGTGTAGGACAAAACGACATAAAACAGAGAACATTTTAAGCCATTACGAATACAAACAACAAGGAATAACAACATCTGTCTTTCGACTGAGAACGAATCAAATTGAGTTGAAATGTATGAAGTGAATGCCTAAAGGCAGTTACGTAAGGGACGGGCATAAGAGGTGATGGCGGTCGGTGGTCAAGCCAAGAAAGAAAGATCATGGCTTGCTGGTCACCGGTCTCTTCGAAGGAGGAGAGATATGAGGAGGCAGCGGGATTGAAGGATTAGAAAAAAATCAATGACAAAACGAAAGATACAAGGGAGATAAGCGAGTGGGAAATAGTGGGAGTTAAAGAAAGAGAGTGCCAAGAAAAGTGAGAGAGAGGGAGAGCGAGAAGATGGAAAAAGGAAGAAAGTGAGAGGAGGACTAAAGTATAGAGTAAGAGTCGTACAAAATTTAGACACATACCTACATATATAACTGTTAAACAGGAGGTCAAACATTAAGACAAGGCGACTATCTCAAATCATATACGATAATGTTACAGGAAAAAATTGAAAATCTTACAGCTGTTTCTGGGACATACTCGAGTATGGGATATTCCGTCGTCAGAGACGCATTGGAGGAAAATATGGAAAATGAGGAAAGTATATATCAATAAGTGACAACATTGTGGAAGGGTGTAACAGATTAAGGAGATGGAAGGAGAGAAGAAAAAAGTATCATTAAAGTTCATAGTTCAAATTTCCGAAGTTTTATATATACATAAGGAAAGAAAATAAATAGGATTTCAGTTTTCGAGCGGAGCTCTTCATCAGAAATATAGAAAAAAGTCCAATGAAGGGCAGACGGAGGAAAAAAATCGCCAACGATACGCACGCGTTCACAGATAGATAGATATATAGATATATAGATAGATAGATAGATAGATAGATAGATAGATCGATAGATAGATAGATAGATAGATAGATAGATAGATAGATAGATAGATAGATAGATAGATACATACATACATACATATAAATTTTCGTTTTGTAGTTTCAGCTCATAGCTGTGGCCATGCTGGTGCACGGCTGTCTTGCTACAATTTAATTACTGAGATCTTCCATTAATATATGGCACTTGGTGTAGAATGGGATTTGATGTAGCTACGCTTATTTGCACCTCTTGCCTTGAGATAGGTTCATCTGGGACTCTCGATAGGAAGTGGTCCAGCCTTGATTTAAAAACGCTTACATCTACTTTCTGGAGATTCCTCAGGCCTTTTGGGAGACTATTTCAAAGCAGTGGGCCCCTGATGCCTAGGCTGTTACTGTAACTGGTTCTGAAGAATGATGGTATTGCTGGGATCTTTGGCACAATGCACTATCTGGCATTAGTGTAGCTTTCAATATCAAAATTTGGCACTATGCCTTTCAGGATCTTCCAGATGTACACTACTGCATATCTGTCCCCCTTCGCTCTAGGGAGTAGAGTCTTAGTTGTTTCAGCCTTTCCCAGTAGCTGAGCCGTTGCAAAGAGACGTTCTTCTTTGTGAAGCTTCGCTGAATTTCTTCAAGGTCCATTGTTGGGAGCAGTAATCCAGGCGCTTGAGGATGATTGTCCTCCAGAGGACCATCATGGTTTCTTCATCTCTGGTTCTGAATGTCCTTAGGATCCATCCTGCCTGTCGTCTGCACTTTGCCGCCATCCTGGTGATGTACACTTGGAAAGAGGTATCATCACTCATGTCGATACCCAGGTCCCTCAATGATGTAGGCTCTAGGATTGTAATTCCCTGTGGACTAGTTTACCCTGTAAGTTTCATATTCCGTTTTGGACGCTGGTAGTGCAGGGTATGGAATTTGTCAGTATTAAACTGCAAATCTGTAAACAGCCCATCAGTAAATTGAGTCCAACACCTGCTGCAGATGTGCAACATCGCCGGTGTTCTGTATTTTGTGTGAGACATTCGTATCATCTGCATAACTAGCATGTATCGCTATCCGGGAAGTTAAGAGTATATCTGAGAGGGTCACTCTTAAAAGCAGTGGTCCCAAGAGAGTGCCCTGTGGAACACCGCTTGCTATTTGTGTTTTCATTGGGGTGGAGACATTGGCCAGAAAGTCATGTAACCACTCTCCACGTTTTCCAGCTATGCCGAGATCACACACTTTGTGGCATATCATACCATGTTCCATCTTGTCAAAAGCCTTTGCAAATTCAATGTATATTACATCAACGTTTGAGTTGTTGAGTAACTGCCTCACCACCCAATCATAATGTTGTAAGAGCTGCATCAGACTGTTCGTTCCTGGTCACTCAGCAAATTATTTACTTCAGGGAATGCGATTAGTTTCCCTCTGACTATCCGTTCCATGACTTTGCTGATGTGTGAAGTCAGAGAGATAGGCCTATAGTTTTCGGTATCTGCTTTGCTTCCCAATTTATGGATTGGGCATATTATTACCTCCTTTAGTTCTCTTGACAATTTGCTATTTGTCAGAAAGCTCTGGAAGAGAATGTGGAGGGGTTTTGCCAGGGCATGCTTACACGATTTGGGGAGGATTACTGGGAAACTATCAGGACGAGCAGTTGAGTTTGCTTCTACCTCATCTATGGCTAGTAGTATATCGTCTTCGATAATGGCAAGGTTTTCCATCGTAACTGCCCCGCTGGCTATAGGTGAGGTGGCAAAAAAGTCCTTTGGCTCATTCTCTTGTCTGTGTTCCAACGGACTGGTAAAGAAAATTTTGAACTGGTCATTCAGTACCCCACTAATCCTGGTTGAACTATCTGTGAGGGAACCATCCTTTTCGAAGAGGGGGCCTATCTTGCAGCGAATTGATTCTGTTTCTTTGCCGTAATGAAAGAAGGCCTTTGGTTTTGTCGTAATATTTTTTATAACCCAGGCTTCTTTGTGTGCTCCTTCCCTCATAAAGGATTGTTGCAGGCTGTTTTCAATCTCCATCAGTGTTGTATTTAGACGGGAATTTTCTATACTTTGGGGATGTTGGTTGAGTCCATTTGCAAACGTCATCCGTCATTTCATGAGCATCTTCCTCTTCTTTGGAATCTTGTTCCTATTTCTTGTAGCATTGTGCTCTGGAACATATTTCTAGCATATGGCTTACACAACAGACATGAAATATTCTAGTTTCATGTCAATGCCTGGTGTGGAGAGACATTTCGACCATTCCTGTCTCCGGATCCCTTTTTGGATCGATTTCCAGTCTGGTTTGTGGAAGTTCACATTGGAGAGCTTTCGGATGCTTTCATTAGGCTGTATGTCTCTGGCTACTTTCCCCCAACCATAGACAGCTCTATTAGGTTTATGATCCGAGGCTACTGTCGGCGTCACTTTCACATCATGAATGATGTCTATATTGTTCGTGGGCAAAGAATCAAAATTTTATTCACCCTAGTACGTCTGAATACAACTTGCTCCATGAATAGGGCATTGGTGAGGTTGAGCAGGGACTCCATCTGTGCTTGCTTGCAATGAGTAATTCCTGAGAGCATGAGACGTTGGGGAGGTTGAAATCACTCATAAGAAATATGGTCACGTGGTGTTCCAGTTGCATGAGGATTACTTTAATTCTTGTAAGGCAATCTTCAAACTTGCCTATGTGGTTTGGGGCAACCGTTGGGAAATATCTATTGCATATGACTATATTGTGTTGTCTTATATATACAATTAGCGTATCACAAACTGAATGTAAGTATGACAGTAAGACCCGGGCAACTCTATCATGGCTCCTTTCCCTTCTGTCTGTTCGCAGTATGGCATATTTCGATACGTGTACTTCTGCATCCTCTAATCAGGGCTAAGGTGAGTTTATAGGAGAGCTATGCATAGGGCTTGATTGCATGCAGCAAGGTCTCTCAGGAAATACTTTTGCTTTTGTTATGATGCACTCCAATTATGAAGAAGAGAGAGGATGAGGCCAATAAACATTCAACACTCTGTCTACACTGTGTGAAAGGCCTCTCCGAAAAGATACAAAAGACATGCGGCCCATATGACATCAAGACAGTATTCAAGAGTAATACAGCACTTCGCAAATATCTCCGAGTAAAACCACCTGTAGAAGAGAATATGACCAAGACTGCGTGTACTCCATTCCATGCGGCCGTGGCAGGTTATACAAAGGCGAAACATGCTGTCCCCTCAAAATAAGGGTAGACGATCATCGTAAAGCTGAGATACGGGATCATATTGATACATCGGGTATAGCTGATCATGCATGGAGAAATGGACACCACCTCCCCCTGTGGGATGAAGTTAAAATAATAGACAGAGAACACCACTGAAAAATTCGAAAACTAAATGAAGCAGCACATATGCTAAGACACAACAGCCTGTTAAGTAGACCGAGTGCAGATATGAGCAGCATATGGGAACCGGTATTAAGAAAAGATAGAAAAATATTAGATTTATAAGCCATAAAATTCACTCCAAGCTTCCGAGCTCGATTCCAAGCAGTGACCTGAACAATGATAATAATAATAGTAACATCGAAAAAATACCTTAGGAATGAGTACCCAGGTTCCAAATTTCCCCACGGCACCTAAAGAATGCTGGAGGGTATAGCTGCTGAAACGTTGTGTTAACAACAAACAAGATGAGGACAAATATCCATCGAATGTAAATATTATAACACAGCTGTTGTTTACACACCCGTGTTGTGTGTATGTGTACATATATACAAATATGTATATACATAAATATAAATATGTCCACATGTATATATTTATACATATATATATTATATATATATATATATATTATATATATATATATATATATATACACATAAGTATATATATATATAATATATATATATATATATATATATATATATATATATATATTATATATATATATATATATATACAGACCCTAAAACTTCATAATTTCAAAGAAACTGAACGTTATTTCATCGTATTGAACTTCAATATCTGGAAGCAGCTATTTTGGCTTTGTTTCAGAAAGAAAAAAGAAAATGCAAATTTTGTCGATTTTCAGGCGCTGGTATTGCAATGAAAATAAACTAATACGTGCTGACAAGCAACGAAACATCAGCCAATGATACAAAATTGACGTCAGTTTTCATGAGTGTCACTTTTCATATCAAGCTTGTTTCTCATACATAAAAAATAATTCACGCAGTTCTCAAAGTTAATTGAATTTTGCTTCAAACTTTTCAAATAGTCAGAAATATATGAGAATCATATAATTATATTTTTTTAAATATTTGTATGAGATATCCATTTTGTTTTCGTTTTATTTATTTCAAATATGATATTTTCTCTACAGTTTTATTAATGATGAGGGTGTCATCTTAGCGGAAATAGCAATCAAGGTGAAAAGACACGTGCTATCTCTTTTCAACTGATGCAGAATATAAACGAATCAGATATTAAATACAAAATCTAAACCATTCATGTTTAGAAAAAAAATTACTCTGCGTCGTTTTAAGGCAAACATTTTTATTTTATGAATTTAATATAGAAAGTTCTTTCACTTAGATTAGGAAATTAACACAATATATTCAGAACTCAGGAATACCGAATAATTCTGTTCTTAGTATATATCTGTCATAATCTGGAGAAAGTAAATATTGGTGATGCAAGTTTGTGGAATTCAGTAAGCAAAGTTTGCAATATTTTAGATATTCCGGAATAAACATTATCATTAATATTAGGAGACTTCGCACGGATTTGTGTAGGTGTTCTGGCTGTACTCCTCCATCGCGCCATTCGAGCGATTGCCCCGCTTACAACCTACATAGTGTACAAGGAATCTTGGAGACGTTTGTAATTATGACGTAATAGGAAGTAACTTATTTATATAGGCTATTTAAGTAAATAGTTTAATTTTTTCTAGCACGTTACTTTCTTAAAATATCATTCAAATTTATGAATATTTCAAATATCAATTAAAAAATATGTGTATATTATTAGTTTCGTCCCCTACTTAACGAGGCGTGCTAACATATATCAAAGGCATGTCTGGCTTCTTTAAAAAATGAATAAATCTGCCATCCCCCCCAAATAGAGAGGCAAATAGCAAATTATTATTCATAAAAAATACCGGAACCGGACCATGAAATGTAATTAAAGAGAATTAAAAGTGTGATATTTCATCAAAATTTCTACTGAGTTCCTGGCGTTAAAGGTGCTGCGATAAAAATCCTACAAAGGGGGCATGTTCCCCAATTGAGAAATTAGTTGGGATGGTTAGGACTATATGGCCCTTCTGAAAATTCTCTAACAATTCTGATAGCAAAACAGCATTTGCTCTATTTCTCAGACATAGGCTGTTTTAGATTAAATCGCATGTAGATTATTTTGCAAGTAGTGTACAATAAAGGAGACTGTGGTTTGGTCAAATGAACTCACATAGAGTATGGAAGCCGGTGGCGCGATCCCGGATGTAACTAATCGCAACTGCAGATATCGATGGTAGTTACCGATTTCAGATTTTTTATATTCAACTACACTTAGAACTTCGGCAACTTTTATCTCGTTAAGGATCGATAAAATAACTAACATTCGAGAAATGAGATCGATGCAAACAGCCTCTTCTCTCACTCAAAATTGGCTTATAGTAAAATGGTGTAATATAATGGAAATTTATGTGTGTGTGTATATGTATGTATGTGTGTTTGTGTGCGTGTTATGATGATAGGCATCCGTTGGTCAGCTGTTGATGGTGGTTCAGTGGAGTGGCAGTGTTGCATGCAGGGACTGCATGTGCAAATGCACTTCACCAGCGCTACTGAGTTTTCCTTTCTTCAAGGGCGCTTTTCTTCGGTGGTAATTTTTAGTTTCTCTTCTCCTCGCGCCATTCTTTAGCGTAGTATTCGTCTTCAATATGAGCGACCATTTTCGACCCAGTTCCATCTTGAGACGTCCATATATATTGGTATTATAGCATTCTTGCAGACATCTTTGAAATGAAGAGAGAACAGAAAATGATAGAAATGATTTGAGGTGAGCACGAATGAGCTGAATGCGCATGGTGGAAAAGCACGTTATCCTGTTGAAGCACGAACACCATCACATCGGAGGAACGCTGCAAGCATTGAGATAAGCGAGAAACAACGCACATAAGATAGAGATACGTTGCTTACAATTATGCGTTGGCGTGTCTTTTGACAAAGGTAACTGTCATGGAATGTATGAGAGCATACAGAAAACCATCGGCCCAACCAAGAGCAAGTTAGCTTCACTCATATTTAGAATAGGCACTGAAGGGTAAAAGTGAGCAGTTGGGAAGATGGTTAGGACATTAATCCGAACTCTACCCTAAGGAAAACAACATCCGGGACAGTACTAGACATAGTGAAACACCTACATGCAACGGAGGATCTGGACGCATTGCCGATTGTTGAAAAACTGACCAGAGTCATTGATGGCTAGCTCGCTTGGAAGACACTATGATCAGGTGTATCCCTATAGATGAAATCAGATGTTCAAGGGGACTTTTCCTGAATTACTTCCTAAAAATACCATTTCAGTGCTGCGAGGAAGGAACAATTCTGCAAGACATGAAACACTGCAACATTGTCACTTCCTCAACAACGAAATGATTTGCTGCAGATTTTTTTCTTCTTTAAAGTTAATTGGAGCGTTTTCCAAAGCATATTTCGCAAGAAGTAACCCACAGACTAATGAGAGAATTATACTGAGTATATTTCTTTCTCATATTGAGTCTTCATGTACTTCACCATTAATATGTCCGAATTTCAGACGTCTGTTATCACCAGAAGCTGCCAATACCAAATAGTAGCTTAATGCAGAGTGCTATAGATTATTAAGTGATTGTAGATGAGCGGAAAGGTGCCCACACGAACCTGCAGTAATCTGCCTGACATAACCTGCCCAAGCATGAAAAATAAACTGTAATTTCGGATATTGCAAACATGAATAAACATCGTTGTAAAAAATAAAATTGAATGTTATACACTGACCTACATTGTTTGTAATTAATTAGGTTTCAGCTACATGCCCTACTTCATTATCGATCAATAAATCTAGTTTATTAAGCCACAAAAACAGGATATTGAAACGTAAATGATGATAAAACATGAATTGCAATCTTAGGTTAATCATATAAATTACCAAACTTATTACACGGATGTGGAAATAGATGCAGTTCTGAAATAATATTCGCTATAATACATTCAATGTACACACAATTCTCCGTCGTATATGACCCTTTTTAATCCGTGGTTTTATAGCTGTCTCAGGTTGCGAGCTGGCAGAACTGAAAGCATGCTGTCCAACATGATTAATTACGTTCTGAGTTCGAATTTCCCCTTCTCTGTTTTAGTGTAGATAATGACGTGCCAGCCGAGTACTGATTCGACGTTATCGACAAAACCTCTGCCACGAAATATCGGGCTTTCTGGCTATAGTATAAAAAAAATAGTAGATAACTGTCTCTCTAAAATATATATTCCAAATAGTTTATATCATTTTTGCTCCAATGTGTGTTTCTAGAAATAAACCAACCGCTTAAACGTTTTACCGAAAAGCAAAATAGATTTCAATAATGTGTTAAATTTCATTTTCAAAAAATTTCTAGTTTGCTAAAGTTGTCAGCGAAAGCATTCCAAATATAAGTTTTAGGTATGATTGAGTCGAACTTCATAATATCAAATTTCATAAATTTGCGAACTTGTTTTTAGTTATTAGGACTTCTTCCTTCTATTTCAAACATACTATTGTTACAAAGTGGCTGAAAAAATCTTCCCTGTTTCGGTAATATTAGAATCGAGAATATGCTTCGTAAATGTGCCTAAATCAAGTTTGACAGCTTTATTTGTAAGTCTTAAAAGCACCTCCCAATAGACATGCATTGCAAATATGCATTCTGATAGATTACACCAAAATATATACTACTAGCCAATAAACATTTAGCAATCTGGGAATAAGTAAGAACTTCACTGGTTTGGGTGATCTTAGTACAACAAACATCCATGGATTTCAACATGCGAACATGGGGATGTTGCCGCATGAAGGAAAACGTTGCTAGCTCGATATATTCTCCTACTATATGGCGGGGAGCTGGCAGAATCGTTACAACACCGAGTAAAATGCTCAGCGGTATTTCGTCTGCCGCTGTGAGTTCAAATTCCGCCGAGGTCGACTTTGCCTTTCATCCTTTCGGCGGCCGATAAATTTAGTACCAGTTACGCACTGGGGTGGATGCAATCGTCTTAATAACTATGTCTGTCCTTGTTTGTCCCCTCTATGTTTAGCCCCTTGTGGGTAGTAAAGAAATAGGTATTTCATCTGCTGTTGCGTTCTGAGTTCAAATTCCACCGAGGCCGACTTTGCCTTTCATCCTTTCGGGGTTGATTAAAAAAGTATCATTTACGCACTGGTGTCGATGTAATCGACTTAATCCCTTTGTTTGTCCTTGTTTGTCCACTCTATGTTTAGCCCCTCGTGGGTAGTAAAGAAATAGGCATTTTGTCTGCCGTTGCGTTCAGAGTTCAAATTCCGCCGAGGTCGACTTTGGCTTTCATCCTTTCTGGGTTGATTAAAGAAGTATTAGTTATGCACTGGTGTCGAAGTAATCGACTTAATTCCTTCGTCTGTCTTTGTTTGACCCCTCTATGTTTAGCTCCCTGGGGGCAATAAAGAAATAAATATTCAATTCTAAATACATGCATACATACATGCTTACATACATACACATATACATACATACATACATGATAATACGAATGTCTGAAAAAATACACACGGTGTGAGTTAAAGGGATCCAAAAAGAAATGGATATTTTTCACGAAATCAGGTGGAAATTTTAAACGGTTTACAAACTTATATGTAATAATATCGGAGAAAAGTTATTTTTCACATAAATTTATATTTCATATGGCATCACATCGTTTTATGACATTTCATCCAAGAAACACGTGTTACATTCAACAATCGTCAATGTAATTTATTATGAGCCGGATTTCCATTTAATTTATGGTCATCTGAATTAATTCAAAGAGCATCTCAAAATAAACATTTCTATGTCTTCCCTATCATGTACATCACTGTCCCATGCACAGCAAAAAACAGTCGGTTCCACGTGTATTATTTCTAAATAAGTGTAGGCACACACACACAAAGACAAACACACAATCACACATACAGAATATACATTTCTACATCATATATATCTATATAGTAAATACCAAAAATGAACACAAAACAATGACAACAATGTGAGGACGTGGTATATGTAAAGTATTAGCAGACGCACCGCCCCCCCCCCGCCTCACTGATATGAGGCTTGCTAGATCAGCTGATTATCAAATAAAGCTCAATATCCTTCAAGCCATCGCTCATCGTCTCTTTTTAACCAAATCCAGTGGCTAGCCTTCTCCATATATCACGCACACACACACACGCACATATATATATTACACGTATGTATGATTGAGAGGAAGAGAGAGAGATTGAGAGACAGATATGTAAAGAGAATAAATAAAAACTTATATAAATTCATAGACAGAGTATTACATGGTGAAAAACTTTTGCACGTATAATTTTGTTTTTGATCTGCAATTTTCTTTTTATACCGATAATCCATATATTTTGCCGAATCCATTCTAGCATTCCTGACATTCCAATTGCTTATTACTTCACATTTTTTCTTCCATTGGTATTTTGGTATTTTTATGCTTGCAGTTTCTAAGATATATATATGTATATATATATATATATATATATATATATATATATATATATATATATATATATATACACATGTATATACACGTATACACATATAATGTTTTCTGTGGAATAGGTATTCCAAGTTGGCATGATGGATAAAATGCATGTGCAAGAATTTTTGCAGTAAGATGTCAAAACTTATTTCTTAATCAGGCAGCATTGGGTAGTGGAATGCACCTAGATGCTATTAAGATAGCCTTGATTAAATTTCATGATATCTTTGTTACTAAGTGATTTTGACTGGCTATACTCCGACTAAAGCATGCCATATCGATTTTTTCACTTCCAATTTCTATTCTTCTATTTCACCATCCTTTTTTCGCCGGTCCTGATACTTTCTCCTTATGCAACCCCTCTCTCTCTCTCTCTCTCTCTCTCTCGTTATCTTACAAATGATCAAACACACACCACGCGCGACCACACACATACACGTATAATATATATATATATACAGAAACACAATCAGAAACACGTATATATATATATTATATATATATATATATATATATATATATATAATATATATATATATATATATATATATACATATATATACATATATATATGCGATTTAGTAAATGTGCGTTTATATATACATATATATGTAGGCATAAATCACTACAGGTCTATACACATTAATATATAGGTATGAATGCACACACAGATTTTTACATAATCTTTCGTGTACACACCTATAATCTTGCACCGTTTTATATGCAAAAACAGATATATGCTTTTATATTCATAAATCTCTGTAAAGGAACTGCAAATCTCAGGATTTGAATGTTGTGAATTTGTAGTCGCACAGATATACTACTATTAGATTTCTGAAATTCCTAAACTGAATCCATAACACAGGATATGCTATTTTTTAACACGTTAACTATGGACAGGAAGCCCTAATGTATGTTCGTAACTAATAGGAAGGATCTATTGAATAAATCGATAAATCATATCCCTTGTTTCAGTGCAAGGTCAGTGATACCATTATTGTCTTGATTGCTCCCGGGAATTTTGTTTGAGGTGCCACCAAAGAAATCGATCGCGTTAGTCTACGTTTCGGCTCCATAGAGATCACTTCTCTCTGCAAATATTCTCATAAACGTATAGACACTTTACATTACCATTATGATAATGTATCGCAAGTGAAATCAATGGTAATACTAATATGACTAGCATCCACAAGCAATCTTAAATTCATGGGAATGGAGTAATGTGGTAAAATCATCCATGAGCCTATCTAGCAAATGTCCCCTTCGTATTACGAACGCTAATAAATCCACTGTCATTGTATAGACCTGAGCATAAATAAAAAAAATATTCTGTATGCAAATAAAACAAATATATACACAGATAACCCTGTATAATTTTGTTACTTCAAATAAACTCGTAGTATGCGTGTTTGTAAAAAGTACTAGGATTTTCAGGCATGAAGGAAAATACCAATTATATATATTTTGATCATTGTATATGCATGTTTTACTTAGGAAAAGTCTGTAATTTTGATATGAGTGGCTTCTGATTGATGGGTGAAAATACAGTACGCAAATTACCAGATGATTGCATAATTATAATTATACAACGTTTTGTCCTCCAAAATTCATTTTTATAATGATCGAATTTATCCCGTGACTTCCGGAGTAACAATTGGTTTTAGATTGGAGATTTTCAGCTTCAATAAATAGCGCATGTATCTGAGTATTATATATATATATATATATATATATTATATATATATATATATTATATATATATATATATTATATATATATATACTCTCGCTTTTACTCTTTTACATGTTTCAGTCATTTGACTGCGGCCATGCTGGAGCACCGCCTTTAGTCGAGCAAATCGACCCCGGGACTTATTATTTGTAAGCACAGTACTTATTCGTTCGGTCTCTTTTGCCGAACCGCTAAGTGACGGGGACGTAAACACACAAGCATCGGGGTACAAACACAGACACACAAACACATACACATACATATATATACATATATATACATATATATACATATATACGACAGGCTTCTTTCAGTTTAAGTCTAACAAATCCACTCACAAGGCTTTTGTTGGCCCGAGGCTGTAGCAGAAGACACTTGCCCAAGATGCCACGCAGTGGGACTGAACCCGGAACAATGTGGTTGGTTAGCAAGCTACTTACCACACAGCCACTCCTGCGCTTATATAACCAGGATTTAACCATGTATATATCTTTACAATTGACGTATTAAAACATTGTGTAGCCTAACTAACTTGTGTATGGCAAAAGTATCTGGACGGCCAGTAACATCGGAAGAGACGGTCGAGCGGGTTCTTCTGTACTGTGATATGTACAGTGTCATCTGTACTATGATATGCATATGAACATCACCTTACCACATATAATCCACGATAACATCACAACTTCTATAACAAAAGATTGGCACTCCTTCACATAAGAGTACATCCCGATACCAATGCATGATGAAGGTGCGATAATATTTTCATTGCATTACTAAATAAACGTCCAACCGAGGTAAAAATGTTGCTCTTCACCTTCTCAGTACCAGGTTAGCAATGAGGATTCAATCGAATAGCACCACCTATTTACAAATGCTGGTATTGTGCCAAAAATTGATGCCATTAAAAGTAGTTAATATTTTTTTAAAGATAACATTGCCATCGAGGAAACTATATTTAACACTAGCAGAAATACCTTTCGTTGACTGGGTTCAGATAGATTCTTCAAAAATTATAACCTGATTTATGAAAGTTACTGCTTCGATATTATTGAATATTTTTTTAAAGATAACATTGCCATCGAGAAAACTATATTTAATACTAGCAGAAATACCCCTCGTTGACTGGGTTCAGATAGATACTTCAAAAATTATAACCTGATTTATGAAAGTTACTGCTTCGATATTATTGAATGTTTTGTAGCAGAATCCCCGCAAGCTCTTATTGCCAGGTTTCGACCCATTTTACTAATAGGTGTGCTGATAGTCAGTATTTTCATCTCCTTCTCGTTTCCTATGTTGATATTGATAGGTAATCCAAATCTAATTTTTTTCGGGTGCATTTTTGTTGGGTGAATTAATCTATAAGACAGGGGACTTAAGTCATCGACGTGAAAATCGGTAAAAGTTATGGTTGACAAGCTAATTTTACCACTATCCAGGGGTGCCTCGGGAAAAATAATTTGACAAAAGCACAGCCATGGTGGTCACCAATGTCTTCCTAAAATTGGAGCGACATGCGTGCTAATTTTTGGACGTGCATAAACTACACTCACGTACACACACACATCCTGCCTTTTATAGATATGGATAGAGATTGATAATTTGTAAATCAGCATCGGTACGTGATGGTTACATAGTAACTCTCTTCTGCGGAATTAATGGAAGCAACGTGTAATAAGGAATATGTGGCATATCCCACACATTAGGAACAAATATAGGCGAGGAGATAAAGAATTTAATGACATTGAATCATCACAATCCCTGGCGATTTCGCATGGTTACGTTACTTTCAATCTCGCATCTTGATAAAACTCTCAATGCACATTTCAACAACCACCTTTCTCTTATAGGATTATAGATCAATACATCTTCGAGTTGATGCTGTCTAAGATATCTAAATTAAATATTCCTCTATATTTGGATGTGTGCTGCGGAGATTATACCGATAGCTTACATTTAGGATTATCTGATTAGTGAAAACACGACGTCAACATATTATAACAAGAAAAAACGCATTTTTGTTTTCTAAATATATTTTATTAGAAACTACCAGCTTCTGTTCTTTTGAATTATCGAAATCCATATCTTTCCCATTAAAGAATATTTCGTCTCTACTATTTATAGCATGTTGAATATAAAATCAATAGTAAAAAAGAAAAAAAGATTACTACCAATAATCTCACAAGAATGCATCTCACAGTGTCTTTCTTCAGATGCAATGATCGGCCTACAACTGTTCAATATGTATATCAACAGCATCGATTCAAAATCACCGATGGCTGTGAGGTTGAAAACGACTCGATTAATTATTGTTTTGGATTAATTAATATTCAAAATAATATGCGAACAAACCTAGAGATGCAGGGACGTTTGGAGCATTATTCATAATGATAGACCTGAAAGATTATATTTATTGTAATAGGAAACCTCTAAATCTAAGTCCTGGCTCCAGTAGTCGTTCGGGAGAGAGAGATTCAATGCGTCTTGGATATCTTGGATTTGCTGGTGACTGCCACATACAGTTGCAGAATCTAGCGTGTGTTGAGAACATTTTACTATTTCCAACTGCAATGCAGGCTTAGAGAATTTTATATAACCTATTGTTAGTATTGTTGTGGTATGACGTAACAGAAAATTGCAAAAAAATCAGGAACATTTAGAGGTATAAACATTTGTGTATGACTTACATATTCTAATACCCACGTATGTATGCATTGCGTGTTTATAGGTTCCACGTCATGTGGGAAGCAGTAACACAAATATCTAGAATTCTTATAACTAAGAATTTATATTTCAGGATCTTTATGATGGGGAGATTACCTTAATGCTATCTTGAATGTAAAAGGTTCTTGATGGATTTTGTTATAAATGCTAATGGATTTGTCACCATTCTATGAACGGTGTTGTGTAAAATCCACGACAAATTTTTTTGAACATGTCGAATATATATCTGTTATTCAGGGCCTTTCGCTTTGTGCTGTGAGTATTGATATACACTTCGGAAGGTGTTTTCACTATAAATATAATGAAAGCATTTTTTTCTGATTTTACTGCTGTTATCAGCGTTATGTCGTTGCATGACATTTGGCCTTTGCCTGTACCGTGAGGGTTGCGGGGTTAGGCTGTGTTTCTCTAGATATCGTTCCGCTTTCCACCTATCGAACATAAGCTGTTTCTGGTCGTGGTTTACCAAACAGTTTTATTGGTGATGTCGGAAATATGATCTGCTGCAATTACATATGAAGCACAATGCTTTTAGTAATCAGTTATAGTAGGTGAGAATATACAAGGTTTAGCCTGCAAAATCGCCGTATCTAAATCAATAACGTTACTGCGATCTTCAATTAGTAATCATCACTTTAAAAGTATTGTAAGTTTCAATTACACTGTCGCCTGCCTGGTTTTCTCAACTTCATGTCGTCCCTGTAAAATGAAATGATATTCGTTTTCAGACATTGGTATTTCAGATTAAGTGTGGTAGAATTATGAAACAATGTATGTATGATAAAGCTTTTTACAGGATTACAGGTTTTGTATAATAAACAAATACGTCGCACCTTACATACCGTAACTATACATACATTTGACACTCCAGATGTGTGTACGACTAAGATTATGTATGTATGTATGTATGTATGTATGTATGTATGTATGTATGTATGTATGTATGTATGTATGTATGCATGTATGTATGTATGCATGTATATATATATATATATATTATAATTAGGGCTCAGCAAAGATTTGCTTTACCACATACCGAAGTTTAGAAATAGCAGCCAGAGAACATTAGCTATTTCCTCTACTTTAAAATGAGATATTCCCGGACAAAAAAACAAAAGACAAAAACAAAATTCCGAGAAATGGTCCCTTTTCATGCCGAATTCTACTTGGTGAATTTATTGATTAATTAATTTTACCCTTTGTTATAATTGATATATATATATATATATATATATATACTCCGAAAGGTGAGGTAGCCTAGAACCCGGAATCAGCCGAACGAGCTGGCCTCACACATGATGGCTACGGAAATAGACGAACCTGTCCGGTGAGTCACAAAAATTTTCAGGAATATCTCAGTACATGTTGTACTCTTTATAACTGTATTGAAACATTTTAGCAATTCTTTCTAGCAATCTTGGTGTTCTTCCTACCTTCAGTCAAGTTTGTTGACGACTATATATACATATTGTTTCATTTGTTTCAGTCATTTGATTTTGGCAATGCTGCGGGACATTATTTAAATGCCTGGTACTTATTCTATCGGTCTATTTGTGGAACCGCTCAGTTGCGGGGACGTAAATACCAGTCCAGGTTGTCAAGCGATGCTTACCAAATTCACTCATAAGTCTTTGGTGTGCCCAATGCTATAGTAGCAGGCACTTGCCCAAGGTGCCATGCAGTGAGATTGCACCTGGAACTATATGGTTAGGAAGCAAGCTTCTTACTACACCGTCACGCCCACACACACATACACACACGTACACACACACACTACGTCAAATACAAACATATATCATATAACATAAGCTAATATTCTTATTCCTTATTCCCATTTCTTCATACGCTTCATGTATTCGTAAAACATAAAACGGCTTTCACTTCAGTAAACAACGTTCGTCAGTGTTGAACAATATTTACGTTCTTACATATACGGAGAAATTATGACGGATCGTACTCCGATGGGCATTCGGTTGTTACTGTTGTCCGTTCATCCCTTTTGCAGCTGCTGCTAACTAACACTTGCTTCATTCTCTTTTGCTGAATACTCAATCGACTTTGAATGTCAGTATTCCAGGCAATTTTTCATTGATCATGATAAAATAATTACCAATTAAGCATTGGATTCTATACGATAAAGGAAGCTTTTCCCCTTTAAAGTTACTGGCCTGCTGCAAACTTTGGAATGCGCAAAGCTGCCGATTAGAGATTTTCTTTTAAAAAATTGATATTTCATATTCACACTTTATGCTGATGGGTAATGTAGTTGGTGAGGTATTTATAAAAAGAGTCATTATTACTAAGGAAACAACATAGCTGGTTGTCTTCAAGCAGCGGTCTTTGTTGTGGCTTCACAATGCTGTTTAGTAATTATAACATCCTTCCTCGATCTTTGTATTAATTGCGCCATCTTTCACACTTCCATTCACCTTCACCATTTAATGATATTTTTTTGTAATCCATGTTTCTTTAAATGACATTAAGAATTTAAGAAAAAAACAAAATGATTTAACGATCATGAAATCCTGCCTTTTGATCGTAATCAAAGGGAAGGTCCAAGCGAATATTGCATGTTAGTTTCCGTGTAACTTAATCAACAAAGGAAGTAAATGGATTATTTACGGCGAGAAAACAAGAGTAACGTATGAAAGAATATGCTAACCGATACTTCAGAATTGTTCAGTCACTTAGCAAGAAAAGTTACATCACTGAAGAAAAAGAAAAAGATGAAGACGATGATAGTGTTAATGAGGTTAGTTGTGGTGGTGGCAATATTATTATTATTGTTATTATTATTATTATTGTTGTTATTATTATTATCATTATTATTACTATTATTATTATTATTATTATCATCATCATTATTATTATTATCATTATTATTATTATCATCATCATCATCATTAGTTGATGAAGTAAGCTCTTGTTCGTTCAGTGATGTAAATGGTTGCTGGAGATCAAGCTATTGTTACGCCGTTAGATGATTCTCGTTAATGTCTGTTTCAGGCCATAAACGAGCAATGAACACCGGGTGACACATACATTACAATGGACATTGAAATATAATGTAAAATAATATACACGAAATATATTCAACAATGTAAAGAAGCGAAGCAGAATATTACTAGTAGGAACTCGTTGAAAAATAGTGTAACACCGTAAGCACGTGACTCTTACTTATTGTTCCCAACGTCGTATTATTCGACATATTCTGAACAAGAAGTAAATGGAAAACATGTTTAATTAATCAGGTTTGCAATTGATACGGTTGCTGTGGCGTATGGTGGGTGATTTAGTTAATCAATTTCGATGGCTTAAACATATTTTCAATGCATTCTTCCTATTTGGAAATCTCACAAAATATGGTTCATAAATTCAGCCAACGCATTAAGGTGAATACACTTCGAATACTGAATTAGACATACGAGGTGCGATGAACGACTCTCCTGACTAGTTATGTTTAATAAAAAAAAATAACATAGTTACCTACGTTTTAACATAATCTCCTTTGAAAAACTAACCTTGCGCACCAATACACCGGTTCCAGCGTTCCTTCAACTTTTGGAAACCACTTGGAAGTCGTTTTCCATATACGAGTCTAGGGGCCTTCAATGATCTGTTCTGGATTACACCAACGGTGTTAAATCGGCAATGTTTGAACTTGTATTATTATCTTTGAGACGAGAGTGATGCCCGCAATAACCAATTCTGGCGAATAGTGTGGTTACAGAAGCCATACCATATTTTTGGCGAGAGACTCACGAGTAACAAGAGCTCGTTGACAGGGTGCATTGCCGGTGTGGGGAATCCAATACTTCGTGCTCCACAGATCCGGGCGCTTTCACTGAATTTCCGCCATCAAGCGCTTTAAAACGCCGCTAGAAGTCTTGACTGGGGTTTTCGCTACGGGGAAGGAATTCTGGAAGCACAATACCGTGGATGTCAAGGAAAATGATGAGCATGCTCTTGATTGAGCTGCAGCTGTATCGGAACTTCTTCGATCGTAGAGATGAAAGTTTTATTCCAGTGTGACGACTGCTGATTCACCTGACAATCGTACCTGTAGACCCATCTCTCGTCATCGGAGATGATCCTCGACATGAATGATTGATCATCAGCGGCACGACGATTGATATCTTGACAAACTTCCATGCGATGTTCATTTTACTCGGTGGTCAGCAGGCGTGGAACAAACTCGTCACAGGAACGTCACATGTTCGATTCAGACGTTAGGATTTCCTGCATAGATCCATACGATGGACTAAGAATATCAGCAATGTCGTTGATTTTCCTCCAACGATCCGCATGTTCAAGTGATGAATTTTCCGCATTTCGTGGCAGATCTTTCAAATCGCTCACCCTATTCCAGGGATTTGTTTTCGCTTTTGAAGCATCTTTACCACTGGAAAAATTTCGTACAACCCATTGCCTTTTTGCCTTAAGCTTGCCGAAGCATGCTCAATGTCTCTGTTGCAGACTTCCGCAGTCTCACGCAAAATTTCCCGTTGGCTCATTGTTACAACATACTGTGCATGACAAAATCGTAGACTACAGCATACACGTGATCACAAAAAACATATTTGATAACTTGCGAAGTAAACGCACCATATGTTATTCGGCACACTGCTTCGTGAAGGTCACTACTAGTTCTTACTGCGTGCTGCCATCTGTTGGCGCACTACAGAACTAGTCCGGGAAAGTTTAGGTGACTGCTCGTAGTTACCAATATCAGAGTATTGTACCGTGAAGTTCTGTACTTATACTTAAAGATGTATCTGTTCACATATTATTGACAGAACAGAATGGTTTTAGAAATATGTAATATAGAAGAGTCACTTTATTTTATAAAAAGGTTATATAGCAGCTCCAAATAAAAGAATACTCATAAAATAAACTCACTGTCACAGTGATAATAAAGTCACGCATAAGAAAAAACTGAAACGGTGGACTAAATCAAACCCAGTGCTTAAAACATAACATTTGTGTATATATATGTATGTGTATATACTTCTGTGAACGTGTGTGTGCGCGTGTGTGTGTGTGTGTATGTGTGTGTGTGTGTGTGTGTGTGTGTGTGTGTGTGTGTACGGACGTATTTCAAAGCTACCGCTGTAAATCTGGGAGAGATAAAATATTGCCATCGCACCGACAAGAGAAAAGAGATCCGATGAAAACGACAACAAAGTAATAGATTCATAATAATCACATACTTAAAAGCAAGTGATGTGTAACTGATTAGTCTAACACGGAAATTTGAAATATAAAACCAAACATAAAAGGAAATGATAAAAAAGGAACTAGCAACATTTCTATGATGGATAATATTTGAGATATGAACAAATCAACAGGCGTGGCTGTATTACTTCATTCAAAATCTGAGGAAGAAATATTGTAATTTCTACTGCTATAACGAGGCGTTATTTGTACGTATTTAAAATTTATTTAAATACTCTTGCTATTGACTTCAACATTATTTAGGTGTAGAACTGTGGAAGGTAAATAAAATAAAAAGGTACAAAAACGATGATTAAGAATGCTAAAACATGAATGAAATGCGTATGACAACACTGAACGTCGCAACATGATAAAGCGTACCGGGATCAAAACGATAATATGGACTTGTTTACTGCGTGTAGCATTAAGGCTATCAATCTCGAAGCAAGGATATAATAAAGAAAGGAGGATAAACATACAATGTGGCAGAGAACGGTAAGTATCTGAACAATATGTGATCGGTGGGAAGAAACTACTTGTCATATTTGCCCTGGTTGCAGGATCTTACCCTTTAATGAATTACATAGAAACATGCAAGCAAGAGAACGAATATTGTTAATTTTATAAATCTGGGTAAGTATAGGACAATCTATTACACATTGAAATGTTCAAGACAAGTTATTACATCTGGTAAAGTATAGAACAAGAAAATCTTTACTTAAAATAGTGCAGCTAAGGATAAAAGTTCTAATAAAGTAGATTTAGAAAATATTAGCTTTTATGAAAACTAAAACTGTTATTACAAGTTATTACTTCTAGTCGTTATTACTTGTTACATTTCTTAAAAATAAAAATGAATCAATTAAAATATTTTTTGCACATTAAAATATTAATTTTTGAAATTATTAATTAAAACAGGTTATAAAAAAATAATACTCGTACATAATTAGTACAATAAATCAAATAATGCAAACATTAGTTATATATTAAAGTAAAATCTACCTATAACAACAAATTCACAGTAAAATTTGCTTCAGTTATTGCCAAGTCTTCACATTTTTAGTCTTGTACAATGCCTATATTTTATATAATGAATTTGCTTCCTATATATACTATTCTATTTAGCTGTACTGGTACTTTTGGTTCTCATTTTTAAAATTATTCTAGTGTGTCAATAATTTAAGAAAATGATGGAACATTTTTTAATTGAAATGTTTCTTTGTTAATTAAAAGCAAATACATTTTAATATTCAAATTTTAACCATAGCTGCAATAAATTAAGTTAAAATATCTTGTCCTGTACTTTACCAGCTGTAATAAATTGAACTGCTCCAAGTGTAATAACTCATCCTGTACCTTTCCAGATTTATAATCTTACGAATATTATTTCTCTTGCTTGCATATTTCCATGTAATTCTTGTTTTTCCAGGCTTTGCTATTACACTGGTCAATAACGTGTCAAATGTGTCAATTAGCGGTGTCATTGATAACCTTTTCTTTACCTTACTAATGCCGGTTACAAATAATATACGTCCCCTAGAACTATATACTCAAAAGAGTATAGAACTATATTATCATTATCAAATTTGAGAACAAACACGCAAAACATTTTTCTTTTAAGATTTCACTGCATGATATTGATACCATGAAATTTCCTGAATTGAGCACTATTATTTAAGCTTAATTAAAACAAAGGTTGTTCATAAAATAAAAAAAAAACAAGTTAATTATACTTGCATCCAATTTTTGCCTTACTTATAATTGTTTCATTATATATTACATCAGAAATTTCTTGATATAAATTTTTGTTGTATGTGACCATAGCTATGAAATTCTTTATGATTTCATCTATCATTGAAGCTAAGATAAATATATTTTCCTTTTAAAACAAAAAAAAATTGTCATTTAGATCTAAATTTGATTTGAGGCGTTACATACTATCTTATAACGTTGCTACAAATTGTATGTAAATTTCTTTTCTACTGGACCAAATCTCAGTCTTTTAAGCCAAACCGTATGTAGGGACGGGACCTCTTCAAAAATGTTAACGGATTTCCATTTGGTTAAGAACTGAGTTAGCGACAAGCTCTAAAATATGCTGCGTGTGAGTAAATTGCGTCCTTAAGAATATTATTCAGCTACTACCGTAGTTGACTGATGCAGCTACTGGCTTCAAGTTTTGAAACCCTCACGGGTAAATTGCTGTGAAAGAGCTTAGCAAAACAAATCAGTTTCTAAACACATCACTCTCAAATTATTTTACTTGTTTCAGTGATTTAACTGAGGCCATGCTGGAGTGCCACTACCTTTAGTCGAACAAATCCACCCAAGGACTTTGTAAGCCTAGTACATACATACTCTATGGCTCTGATATGCCGAACCGCTAAGTTACAGAGACGTAATAACACCAAAACCGTTTGTCAAGCGATGGAGTGCGGACAAACACAGACACACACCGTATATATATATATATATATATATATATATATATATATATATATATATATACATACTACGGGCTTCTCGCAGACTCCGTAAACCGAATCCAGTCGCAATTCACTCAGAAAACAGTAGCCGACGTTGTAACGCAGTGGGACTGAACCTGGAATCATGAGGTTGGGAAGTCAGCTTCTTACCACACAGCCATTCTTGGGTGGGGAATTTTCTTTTACTGTAAAGGTATGGAAATAGAGATACCAGGAATTAGAAATTGAAGAGAGAAGCAACTGTGGAAATATTACTTTCAAAGCAATAACAAATCGAAGTCCGCAAGGAAAAAGTTACATAGACGAATAACAATGATACTTGATACTACTAAATAAATACAAAGCTCTATATAATCTATTATCAAAAAATCTTTATTAATGTGTATAGTAGCCAAGAAATGAACGAAAATAATAGTAGAAAATACAGTGTCCACAGGTATACGAATATAGAGGAATGTATGAAAAATATCTCATTACATTATTTTAATAAACCTGCCGTGTATTGCTAATAAAAATTAAATAATTTGAACGTGTTATTAAGAATTGATACAGGAATTTCATTTCGTATTTAATATTTTCCTTGTCTAGGAAACTTGCCTGGCAGCTAGCAATATCCACATGACTAATATTTATCTTAGTGGCCTAATACAATAAACAAAATCAAAAAGAATATGATCGTTTAAAATATTACACGTTGTATAAACATGTAGTCGATCAACTTTCTTCTCAGCAGGCTACTTAACATTTTAGAATGTTCCTTTCATTATTACATCGCTCCGTAAATATCTTACATCCACTTACTTTATGAACGCATGGTAATTCAAAACCCTGAAAAAGTTTTACCTTGTTTTTTTTTATATAGCAAGAAATGTATTTATCTGTCATAATCCGGATATTCTTATTTCAGTACCTGTCGAAATAAATATGCAGATTAGATTATTTCTATAATAAGTAAAGGAATATATTTAAAATATTATCATTTCAATAAACGAATGTGTTTCTCTATAAGTAGTTGGAAACACTTTTCTAAAAACAGCGCATGTTGTCTTTCGTTCAGCGGTTCAAGTTTTGGATCTCTCCGGTTTGAACGGCAGTTTTTTCTAGCGGTGTCATATTGAATTGTCACCCAGAATTATGACCCTGTTATTGATCTATTGAATTTCAATCTGTTTTAGGGTTAGGGTTAAGGTTGGGGGAAGGGTATCTTTTTTTCTTCAGAAATGTAAATATACCCAAGCTGTTTCTTAAACGAGGGACATATTCATACAACACAGAGTGTCTTCACCTTAATAGACGTCATTGATTGGTTGAAATTGCAGAAATTTAAGAAAAACAACAACAAATATCTTACAAACTATAGCATTTTCTCAATAAAGCCAAGAGAAAAAGATGCTTTATAAACACATTCTACCAGTATACGAAGTTTAAATGTGATTAGTTGCGTGGAAATTATTTTAAAAACTGCCGTTCAAACCGAAAAGATCCAAGTTTTCCAAAAAAATACCACTCCTGATATTTATAAATATATTTCTTAAAGGCGATGAGCTAACGAAATCGTTAACGCGCTGGACAAAATGCTTAGCGGTATTTCACCCGTCACTGCGTTATGAGTTCAAATTCCGCCGAGGTGGACTTTGCTTTTCATCCTCTCGAAGTCGATAGAATAAGTGCCAGTTGACCACTGGGGTCGATATGATCAACTAGCTGCCTCCCCCAAATTTCAGCCCTTGTGCCTATAGTAGAAAGGATATATGTATTTCTTAAATAATTACGTACCGTATCAAACAATATTTGTATAACGACTATCTGTTGTATTTTGTTCCCTATTTCAAACCCTTTTTGATGCTTGCTAGAAGTCTTACTGTTTCGACGTTCTTTCAGCAATTTTGATACAATAGTTATAATGCATGAAAAAAAAAGCGAAAACTCAGAATTTTCTCACAGACAATTTAATCTAAAATCTTGATTTTGTTCGTTTCTTACCTAGAGTAAGGAATTTCGGGGGAGAGATAAGACGATTGCATTAACCCCCAAGTGCTCAACTGCCCGACGATGAGAGGCGGAATTTCAACTCAGACCGTATTAACGAACGAACGGAACGCTACTAAGCATTTCTCCATTTTCTACTCAAGGCACAAGTCCTAAATTTTGAGGGAGGGGGCCAGTTGAGTAGATTGAACTCAGTATGCAACTGGTACTTAATTATCGACCTCGAAAGGATCAAAGGCAACGTCGACAGCGGTGGAATTTGAAATCAGGACGAAAAGACAGACGAAATACTGCAAAGCATTTCGCCAGGCGTGCTAACAATTCTGCTAGCTCGTTTTCTTTACGTAGAGTAATACTAATAAATATAGGTGATAATTGTATTTAAAAAATATCCTTTATCGGAAGTAGTTTCGTGTTAAACTTTTAGATTTTGTTGTGTAACGAAATTCCTTTTTGAAGTGACATTTCGATTTTATGATGTTGCATCTAACGGAACGAGGCAAACCAGCAATAATTAAATATTCTCCCAGACAAGATAACATTGGAAAGCTTCTCTATATATGCCTAGCTACACGATTTAATCTCCTGCTAGAAAAAAGGTTTCATATTCGAATGTAACTTAACTTATTTTATAAATATCAATTTAAATATAGACTGGAAATTTAGCATTTAAAAACTGCCATCTAAATATGGCAGTAGCCTATGGATTATTAACTTAGAAATATTAAATATGTATAATATTGCTCATAAAATACGTTTAATACTAAGGAATCGTAGTCATGGTTGTTATGGAATGTGATTAACATTTTGTCTTCCTTGATAGAACTTGTTCTACTGAAAATATAACAATCTGTGAGTATCGACTTACGCTTTAGGCAAAACAATCCCCACGTTCATTTTCGGACGGAGTCATACTAAATGCCAATGATCACAGTTAGGGGATCTTTTCGCTTTGACCGGCAGCTTTTTTTAAATAATTTCTTTGTAACTAAACACTTTTCAACTTCGTATACTGGTAGTATGACACCGCCAGAAAATGTTACGGCAGAAATTGTATTCAGCTCAATAGACGTCATTGATTGGTTGAAATTGATGAAATGCAATAAATTAAAAACAAATAGTTTACAAACTACAGAATTTTCACAAGAAAATCAAGAAAAATAGATGTTTGATGTAACACACTACCAGTATACGAAGTTTAAAGTGTTTAGTTACAAAGAAATTATTTTAAAAATCTGCCGTGCAAAGTGAAACGATCCCTGTTTGGGACACCTGGAAACGTGTCACATAGGATTACCGGATCAAAAAAAGCCTTCTACAGGCCATTTCACTGAACTATAAAAGCAGGAATTCCAAATCTGAAGCTGGAATAGTAAAATTCAAATATCGTCTCAGAGGCAAAACCCATACTCTATCTTTCCTGAGTAAAAAATCACGAATCTTTAGACTTTTGGACGAAGGTTTTTGATCATAAACATCAGTCGAGATGGTACAAATAACACAGAAAATATTCAATCTCAAAAGATAATTGACAAAATGCAATAAGGTTTGACGCAGGAAGAAAACGACGATGACGACGGTGATGGTGATTACTGAACCAGCCATACGTGTTCAAATGAAGATAAAGATACAACGAAGAGCAAAATGCAAATATGATATGGGTGCATGTGTGATGTTTGAAGAATCTGTTGACAAAATGAAGTAGCAATAATATTCCAAATAAAAATTTCTCTAAAACAATTATAATTAGTGATCGCCATTCAATATCAATGTTTCTCAATCTCAAGGGTAAATACACTCATCACAATCCTATTCCCGATACACAGGAGCCTGCTCATAGTCCTTTTTTTATGTACCATATTCATTAAACCGTCCCACCATTTAACCAATCCCAGTAATATTCTGTAATCAAATATCTTATAAATTGGCTAAAAACAAAATTATTAATATTCAAGCATTTCAGGCTGGTCCACCAAACAACCCCTTTCGTTTTAGCAATGACACGACACTGAAGAATACCACGTGGTGTCGATAACGAAGGATGCACATTAATATGTTCTACTAATTAGAGCATATCGAGTTCGCGGGACTGGAGATGATGAAAGCAAAAGGACAACCTGAGCATTGAAAAGTGGCTCTGCTGCAGGAAGCGAAAGTTCAGATGCACCAACCTGATCGGACTACAGCCACCAGAAGGTAGGATGATCAGTCGTCATTATATGGATATGCCACCTTTACACGAAATTTCAATGATAACATCCTTTAAGGCTATTTCGTGCGGGATAGGCCAAGCTGGTCTCAGATTCCTTACGCTTGGTTGTCAAAGCCAAGAAAACCTACTCTTAGCTTAAGAGAGAATTTACCTAACAGTTTACAGGAACCAACTTGAATTTTCAGGTACCTAAGTGTAAGTCCACCGAGTTAAAAATTTAAATTTGTTACTCTTTTCATGTTTGTCTCCATTAGACATCAAAACGATAATGTCATTATTAATTTAACCTGCGATTAGTCTACCATAACTCTGATTTATCACGATGACTCACAACAACGCATTTATCCGCTGCTGGAGAACCAATAAGTGTAAAATACGTGATAATAAGATACCTTCACAGAGAGATATTGCGATCTAAAACCGTTCTAATAGGAACTCACGGAGGAAATTCGAAACTGTTTTGAAGTCATGCAGTCCCTAAAGAATACTAAAACCGATTGTCTAATGAAAAGCTGCAAAGGAGGGAAGGATGAAGGTACCGTAACATTCGAGTGATCCAAGTTGTTCAGGGCTTTACGGAAGCCACTTTCATTGTTTACAATCTCTAAAACGTATCGCACAATGATGTTTTCACGATTAGACCTCGTCGGGAATGCTGGCTTCTATTCTTTTTTCACCACGTTCCCAATGACTCATGTTTACCTGTTCTCTTTTACTCTTTTACTTGTTTCAGTCATTTAGTCGAGCAATTCGACCCCAGGACTTATTCGTTTTAAGCATTTTGCCAAACCGGTAAGTTACGGGGATGTAAACACACAAGCATCGGTTGTTAAGAGATGTTGGAAAAACAAGCACACACACAAAGACACACACATACATATATATACACGGCGGGCTTTTCTTCAGTTTCCGTCTACAAAGTTACTCATAAGGCTATTGTCGGCCCGAGGCTATAGTAGAAGACTCTTGCCCAAGGTGCCACGCAGTGGGATTGAGTCCGGAACCATGTTGTTGGTAAGCAAGCTACCTACCACACAGCCACTCCTACGCCTAAGGTAATACAGCTTGGC
Source organism: Octopus sinensis (assembly GCF_006345805.1). NCBI lineage: Eukaryota > Metazoa > Mollusca > Cephalopoda > Octopoda > Octopodidae > Octopus > Octopus sinensis. Next base: position 15,123,863 of record NC_043002.1, read on the forward strand.
GTTTTGCTCAGAGTACTAAAAATTATGCCTGCTAGCTGCTAGCATTGTGGCTATATCCTGATTTCAATGTCTAAAATAAGGCCAGGGGATAAATTGATTGCATCTGGTATTTATCTTATCGCCTTCGAAAAAAATGTAAGGCAAAATCAATATCCGCGGACATTCAGCTCAGAACACGAAGACGCACGAAATATTGTGTGTGTATATTAAAACCTAGATTTGTCGGAGACGTGTCGATTAATCTTCTTTTATCGTGTACTCTCTCAGCGTACCCGTACCTTGTTTACAGAACAGGGAATATGCCCATTTACTGCCAGTTCCAGAAGACGCCAGTAAATCTTTCTGGGATCTATGTTATATAACACACAAAAACTACAAATCCCACGCGACTGGCATCTGTACAACACTTACTGCTGGGTGCAGCTTTTCACATCGATTTCTCATTTCCACACCTCTCACATAATTCGAGGAAACGTCATTGACATTTTACACACTCGGTATCGAGGAAATAACAAATCGTTGCAAAGTTGTACTTCTGATACCCAGACTGACTAAGGGCCGGAACGTGAACCTTAGCTCTGAGCGAGATAAATATCTAGACTAGGGCCATTATCATCGATAGCATCTCGAGGGCTATCTTTTTCTTCTTGGATTTTTCACTAATTTCCTCTCTAACATCCCTCTTGCTATTTCAATAGGAAACTAATTATTCGTTTCAGACAGCCACGGCACCTGTTGTTCAAAGGACCACCGCATAAGGAAACTGATTCTACCAGTGTTCGCTTAAGAGACTGATTCTGTCTGGTAGGATATACAGTCGGTTACTTAGAGAAATATTTTTATGGTGAATTATTTTAAAGATATTAGGGAAAAAAAGCTAATCACAATACGATTTGAATTTAAAATGTAATATGCAGTAATTAAAAACCACAAAACAATTTTATCACAGCTTCAACAGGGTGATGATTAGCGCGCTGCACTTGAGATTATTAAAATTACGGGACAAATTGACACTTCTGTAGAAATACACGGTGGGGTTTATCAATCACAGAACAACACCGACACCCAACTCTTAGGGCTAAGGACTAAAAAGAAGATATATTTGCATAACTACATTAGTTTTAAATTAATATAATAGATTTGATTAAAAAGGCAAAAACAACGTAATGTGCTATGATCATAATTTTCCAAAGCCATTATCAGCAGAAATAGATTAAGGAGACATATGCTGGCTGAATCCCTTATTAGGGGAGGACAGTATTTTATAGTAAGGATAGCATAATTTAAAGGAAAGAAAATGATAATTTTATTAAAAACGGTAAAGTGAACGGCGACGTCAGTGCTGTCGGTCACCATGATATTAGATAGAAATGAATAAACATAGGCAGAAAATTACAATGACAATAGGTCTCCCGTTGGTTCTGCTACGATGGATTCAAACATCAAATTTCAAATATTTATCATCAGTTGAATACTACAGTATATATGCGTTTTATGCATTGTAAGTTGTTATACAGTTATTTTTCTTTGAATTCATACATATATGGGTGTATGCGTGTATTTATGCGTATGGAGTGTATGTGTATTTGTATGAATGTTCATATAATTTCAATCATGACTGCTGCTGATTACTATTCGTAGGGATATGAAAATAAATGGAGAATGGGCTCGAATCTAAATTACAAACACTGGAGGGAATCAGATCAAAAGATATCGGGGTATTGTATTTGCCAAGTCGACACGCATATTGTGAAAAAGCGTTTCTAGAAAATTCTCTCTATGCGCGTCTGAACAGAATTACTAATAATTACTGATTAATTATTCACGTGAATCTTAATGGGTTTTACAATCCCCATGCAATAGAGAGCTACAAAGAGTAATATGCTTTTTTTGTTTTATTTCTGGTTGA
>NC_043002.1:15130771-15153271 GCF_006345805.1 Octopus sinensis
TTAACAACGGCGATGACCACATGCACATATTTCTAAGAACCGCCAACTTCCAAAATATTGAATGGCTTGAGTGCCACCTCCTGTCAGATACTAACTGCTTGGCCTGAGCCATACAGAATTTCAGCTTGAGCTCACAAACATGCTATTTATGGAGCAAATAGTGCTCCACCCAACAAGAGAAAAATTGTCTTGGTCCTTTACTTTACAAATAACATTGCGCTCATCCATAATATTAATGTCACACCGATGATAGTCTGGCAAAGGAGTTTAATACAAGTAACAGTGTACGGTCTGCAGAAATGTATAGACGTATAGGCTACTAGAAACACCCAACTGCTCTTTAGCCTGAAGTTGCACAAATCCGATTGTGAGGAAGGTCATGGAGCAAAACTGGTCTCCCAGCCTCACTACGCAATATACTGGCGTAAAGCTGCAACACTTTCTAACAATCATGCACCATATATGCAGTACTTTTGATTCAGGGATATATGCAAAGCCAACAGATAAATATAATTCCTTTGGATAGGAGGATTCTAATGAGAAGGCGAGTAATATTGTCAATCTGACTAAATGGGTAACTAAAAGATATCAAGAGATCACATCTCAAATAAACTAGATGGAAAATAAACTCAAACAATTCCACCAAAAGGAGAGGGCAGAAAAAGAAGCCAGGGCTGTCAACAACATTAAGGTAAGTGCTAAAGCTTTCTATAGATATGCAAGAGAATTTGCTTTAGTACGGTACAAGATGGTGCCAATGTTCGACGAAAATGGCTCGCCGAATGCGGAGCCCTAGACGATCAGTAAAATACTGAATGTGCAATACAAGAATGTTTTCACCACTCTCCTTGGGACACTTGAACAGATGAGTCCTTGAACGCCATTGCCATTCTACACAATGAAATGGCAATGAAGCTGTTGTAATATCAGCCTTTGATGAAATAAACTCATACTCAGCCATAGGTCCTGATGTATTCAGTGATCCTTCTAAAGAGATTCAAAGGGTAACTAGAAAGACCACATCGGATACTCTACGGAGACACAGCATAGCCAGGAGACTTGGAGATTGGTTGTATGGCTTCTTAAAAGACAGAAGCCAGCCTGTGGCATCCAATAGACCCCTTAGCTGGAAAACTGAAGCACTAGTTTGCAAAAAATTATCATTTATAAATTTAAGAAGTGTCTTTTCAGTTGCTCTGTATGACGTCGAGATGATGGGAATTCGCGATTTTATATGAACGTAGATGACATTCGTGTTAGAAATGCAGTAATGAAAGTTCAATTCATGTCCAAGACCCAATAAATCAAATACTTTTAAACTCATGCACACTCACCCAATCATACACCTGAGCAAAGAAACACGTATACTAATACAAACAAATACACGTGTTTACTTATATTCATAATATACGTTTAATTTACACATGTCTATACAGACATACATTCATGCATATGTATTAATACACAAACACACATACACACACACACACACACACACACATATATATATATATATATACAATATATACATATATATATGCATGCATATATACATATAAGTGTATATACACACACACACACACCACACACACACACATATATATATATATATATTATATATATATATATATATATATATATATATATATATATATATATATATACATATGTATGTATGTGTGTGTGAATAGATCACTTAACATGAGCTTCGTAAAGGTACTTCACCAATACTTATCTTAGAAACCAAAAGATGTGTAACGGAATGTACAACCTTGAGATTTGAACTAACAACGGAAAGAATTACATCTAAATAACACTATTACCACGTAATTTAGGAAGCGTTTCAATTAATGGAATTTATCATACAAAATACGGAATGAGACATGCCAATTAGCAAATTACCTTGCAGCTACTGTTATCTAATTCACTAATTTATCAGGCTACAGAAAGATTTTGAACTGGACTTACGGTCAAGTCACATAATGTCATCTGCCTTAGTTAATACAACTGTCAAAATGCAACATGTTTACCTGTCAGCGTAACCTTTCTAATCAGCGAAGAACCCGCTGCTGAACTACGAGGATTGCGTTATCCAACCGGCCTGAATAAATGATGAAGGAACCAGCAAGCAATTTAATCTACTCAGGGCATTTTATACATGCTCTGTAACAAAATCATTTGGGATCTTTTACGGCTCTACAGAGAATATTTCGTTATCTGTAAGGTCATAAATACGTAACAGGTGAAATAGGTAATGCTGTATATAGTTATCTTGACAACAGGTCGCAGTGAAGTAATCCGGTAATTTAATCGACCACCAAACTTACCAAAAGCTGTAATGACTTTTAGGACTTTAGAAACCGACATTTGCCTCATAGTATATCTCACTGAATCACAAGAAACGAATATTGCTGTAATTCATTCGATATCGGTATCAATGATGTATGGTCAACGATTTGATCCAAAATTAACATGTAAATGGTTAGGAATATTCCAAAAGCATGCCCATGCATAATACAGGATCTTATCTTAATCAGAGTCACGCAAAATGAGAAAGCTCTGCATTTGCACGATATAAATAATCGAGAAAGAAAGAGACAGAGAGAGAAAGAGAGAGAGAGAGACAGGTGGAAAGAGAGGGAGAGAGAAATACGGACAGAGAAACAGAAACAGGCAGAGCGTGAGAGAAGACAAGGATAGAGAGAGAACCGATCGCTATTCACATATTCGGCTGGACATTTGTTATCGCCCGCAAACTGTAAAGTTGACCTCGGTCAAGTAATGACTCCAGGGAACAGCCAGCCAGAACAAATACTTCAAATCATTCTGACTGGCGTTGTAACAATTGTGACAAAGTGTCGCATAACGATGGTAATATTATGTTAAACTAGCGTGGGATAACGATATTTTCTAACTGTTTACTTAATTAATTCTGTAATGGTCTTTTTCATCTTGGATCAATCGATAACTGCAATGCAAATAGAGCATCATATGCTATAATACGCTATAATACGCTGTAATATTGTGCTTCAATACAATCAAATTAGATGTTGCACATGGGCTGCAATAAGTGTTTTAAACAAATACCTACAGAAACGGATAGCCTTTACAAAACTGCTTTAAAGGAAACTTTAAAGGAAACTTACTGTTCAAAATTATTGGAAAATGGCTGACGTAACTTTAGATATATACCCAAAAGTATGTGCGTACTCTGTTTCCATGAGTAACCATAGCGGTAATCGGGGAGATTTCACCTACTTCCTGAAATATAACACCTACGGTACAGGTAAATCAATGTAAACCTAAATATAATAATGCATGTAAATTATACGGCAAGATTTTGTTGATGATGTCGATAAATCTATAAGATTTAGTACATTGGGTAAAGCAATCTAAGTACAATATCATGGTTATCAGAACATATATATACATCGATCAGAACCTTTTATTTAAAAAACTTACTACCAATGGAATAAAAAATACCCATAATAAAATCAGTTTCATCTTTTTATTTACATGAAATGAATATTCAAATATAAAGAATTAATTATTCCTCGGGGAAATTCGTGTTTCGATAACATTTGATAACCTCTTGATCTTCATCGAGATTCACCGAGAAAATGTGTCACACTGCCGAAGAGGAAAACTGCAATTATCATTCATAAAATTAAGTAAGATATATATAATATTACGCGAATAATTATGGACAGATGTTTGCATAGTCTAAACATTGGAAAGAGGAGGAAAATAAAGTAAATATTGTAAAAAAAAAAAATGAATTTTTAGTAATTGTAGCTCGGCGCTTCAAGGTTTCTGAATATGAGAATGCGAAAAATGTTATTATAAAATTTATCAACTTTCCATATAATAATTTCAAATCTAATATTACTACTCTATTGTGTGTTGTGCCTAAAACAAGCTAAACAGTTGTCATACTGATAATGCGAAAAATATAATTTCCTACTGAAAAAAAGGTACGTGTGACCTGTTTAAAAATCTATTATCTTTACATTTTACTGTTTACTTTTTGCAGTGACACATGTTATCTTTCACATATTTTTCAATTCTTTGCTCTAGATTTCGTTTTCCTATTGTTTTTAGTTTCAAAATATAAAAAAAAAACACATCTTTATATTTAAAATTTGATAGAAATGTCCTGCGGGGGGAATGTATGATAGTAATTTACAAGAGAGAATATTCGAACATGACAATGATAATATTATCAACAAAATCCTATCAGCTATAAAGATATGGCTGCATAAATATCCCAATAATAAAATCAAACAATTCCATCATTGACACAGATGCAATTACACTAGTTTCTATTAAATTTCCTCAATATTTCCATTGTTAATATATTTGTGTTTGTGCACGTGTAACCAACCACATGAGCACATACGCACGCACAAGGGCACACACACACACACATACATATACACACACACATACACACATATACACACACATACACACATATATACACACACACATACACACACACATACACACACATGCACACACACATACATACACATACACACACATACACACACATACACACACATATACACACATGCACACACACATACACACATACATGTATCTAGATGCCTACGCACGTGTATACAAATGTGTATTTCTTTATTCTAATAACGTTCGCGTTCAAATTCTTTCTCCATTTTGTTGTATATTTAGTTATCTTTAATTCATTACAATCGTATTGCTCTATTCGGAACCCCTTCATTTTGGCAAAAGTATTCCTTCAGTTAATAATTACTCTGCTCCTTAAGGTACTCAAATTCCTTAATTATTATTTCGAAGCATACTTTCTAGAGGGACTGGCGCCAAGTTTATTTAATTTCCATATTCCTGTCTCCTGTGCGTATTATCATAATTTCAAGTGAAAATAATAGAATTTCCATTTACAAAATTTCTTTATATAGCCCTTGGCATGCAAGATCTGCTGTGTCGTTTAAACTATGCCATAATATCGAATTCTATTGCAGCTGACATATGTTTGTGGTGCTTATCTGCCGCTAAAGGCGCACCAGCCACTACTTCATTAATTATATTAATTTCACTTCTTTGTCATTTACTCGAACTTTTAGTATAAAAAACGTCATATAGCTTGGTGCTTGTTAATATTATTATTGTTGAAATCCTAGGTAATTATGGTCCCTTCAATATTTCAAGTAGATTAATGACCTTGCATATTATACATATATAAACACACATATACATACAGACATACATGCATACCTACATACAGATATGCAAATAGATATATACGCGTGTGTCCATAAAGAAAGATAATCATGTATATATATAGGTATATTAATGTGTATGTATATATATAAATATATATATAAATATATATATGGAGAAAGAGGGAGAGGGAGAGAGAGAGGAAGATTTCTCCTCCGATCTCTTTCACAATTTCTTGCACTCCTTTTTTTTCATTTTATCTTGCTTTTTCTTTCTTCTTTCCACAAATTATACTAATAAATTTAAAAGTAAAGTATGAAGGAAAGAACGTAAAAAATCTTCTGAAATTACTCTAATTAAAGGACGAACTTGCATGCTATCCTTTAAAATATACATACATGCATACATACATACATACATATATATAATATATATATATATATATATATATATATATATATATATATATATATATATATATAAACGTATATATAACGTATATATAAACGTATATAATAGATAGATAGATTTGGTCAAGTCAGTTTCTTACTATTCTGAGATTCATCTACAGGTACACAGTTAATGCCTAAGTTATAACATAAATTATTAAATTAATCTCTATCCCGATACTGAGTACTCTTTTTCTTATAATTAATATCAATGGATATATAGATATGTGTGCATGTGTATGCTTTGACCTTTTTATACATGTATTTTAGCATGACATTTGCTCGCTGAATATGTTAATACAACCAGCAATCGCAGGCGATATATTTTGTTTAAAAAACCACAGACACTCGTATTTATGTATCGACAAAGCTGAGTTTTACAACACCTTCGTTGTACATGTCCTACATTTACGCCCTTTTCAGCTTATCGGTAAATAACGCTCCTTTTACGAGTTTACCATAATGTACTCGGTGTTCCACTCTGGCAATTAAATATATACCGTCATAATCAACTTCAGCAATAGATATTTGCTTAAATACTGATTCATAACCTCACTAGAGACTATTCCACTTTCATAAATGAGTCCGTAATCTCGTTTTCAATGAAGTCGTAGACCATGTTTAAATCCATCCGCAGGCCAGCTTACCTCCTGGATAGTATTTGCTTTTTTTCCTTTCGGTATAGTAATATGCATATGAATGCATTTATCCCTACGTCTATGATGCGTTAGAACACAGCAGTAGTAACATTCACGCTCAACTTCAATGATATATGTGTATAGGGCAACTTATTTCAATGAGAAGTGACACGCTTTAAAGGAGTCGGTCAGTTCCATGTATATGTTGTTTATAACACATTTTTTTCCGACAGAGTAAGTGGAAAGAACAGCATTCATTTAGCGATCACTTTTAGAATGCACAACGTATTGGAACGGAATATCACTACGAACAAATCATTTGTGAATGAATATACACCTGACGTCCTGGGAATACGCTATTCTAGGAAAAGCCAATATTTTTCTTACTAATATGTCTTAAGAAGATAAATTCAATTGTAGTATCCCGCTGATATGTACACTGGAAAAAACTCAAATTCGTAATATCAATTCTGTAGGGAATTACTGTCAGAATCAATGTAGACCCTTTCTTGGAAATGTTTCATTTGGAAATGTAGAATTGTTTGAAATGCTATCGTGGGACATTCCTAGCACCTTGTGAAAAATATAAGCAGTATATTGCCAGAAAATCCTTTAACTAACATGTAATAATGCCAGAACATGGATACGCCTCATTTCGAAACGTTTTCGCTTACTCTGCTAGTTATTATTTCGCAATCGTTTATTCCTGACAGCTCTTAAGCAAGCAATTTCAAACATAACATATCGTGTAAGCACGCTTTTGCATAGAAATTAAGATGCATGAATGAGGGTGCCAAAAAATATATATTAGAACATGAATTTCGACCAATATACGGGTGTTTCTTCCAAGATCCTGATAACATTGTAAGCGTTGCAGCTTCGCTGTAACGCTTACAATATTGTTTTAAAATGTTGGCAGAAGGTCAGCAATTAGATTAGAGTGGGAAATTAATTACATAGACCCCAGTGCTCAACTGGTACCTATTTTATTTAAATCGAAAGGATGGAATCAAAGACGACATCGGAGTAATTTGAGTGGAGTTGCAACGTCAAACATGTTGCCAAGCATTTGTCTGGTGTGCTAACCATTCTGGAAGGTCACCATCTTTCATAATGTCTAAAATATTAGGAAGTATTTTTCAATTTTATTTATGTTAGATGCTCTAAAATATTTCTTATGAAGTTAATTCTTAATTTATTTTTGAATTGGTTGACGTATTACCATGAATAACAATATTATTTTCTACTCTTGGCACAAGGCCCGAAATTGGGGGAGTGGGGGACCAATTGATGAAATCGACTCCAGAATGCAACTGGTACATAATTTATGGATCGCGAAAGGATGAATGGCAAAGTCGACCAGGGCAGAATTAGAACTCAGAACGTAGCTACTGACGACATATCACGAGTAACAATATTATTAGGTTGCAAGAATGGAGTGCTTAAACAATTTCATAGGATACATTTCAATTACAAGACTGTATAATCCATATTTTTCGCTGAACGCTGTGATTTTTCTTATCCCATCACATTTTCTGGGTTATAATTCATACGCGTAATTAATCACGATAACTGTAGCATTGAACGTCAAATAACACAAATATCTCTCTGCATTCAGAAATTAAGTAAGTAGAAAATTAATTATCTTATCCAAGTCAGGCGGCAAGATGGTAAAATACTTAGCATGCCGGCTAAAATGACGAGCGGCATTTTGTCTGTCTTTACATTCTGAGTTCAACTTCAATTGAGGTCGACTTTGCCCTCCATCATTTCGGGGTCGATAACGTAAATATATGTTCAGTATTGAGGTCGTTGTAATCGTCTTTCTCCACTCACTAGAAAATGCTGGTTGTTGACTAAATTTGAAATCAACCAAATTACTACAATTGAAGTTCTTGGTCACACATGCATGTGGCTTAAGAGAAGTTTCTTATAGCTGTTTTAATGTCCGCATGTGTATATTCTCTAACTTCATATCATGTAGACATGAGCTAAACATAATAATAACATCTGAATTATAAACAAGACAACAATATTTTGATCTGCATGATGCTAATGTTCACTTACTAATGACGCAGTTAAATCAATTAATTTCTATTTGATCATTGTTGCGAAGATGTCCTTGCGCTAATTACTTCATTATAGGTATATATATATCTGATGTTTTGCAAACAACTTGCTCATACAAGTGCTACCATTCGAAAGCGCCGCACACCGGAAAACAACAAGTGTATACGATCATCAGGAGACGACCCCATCTCAAGGGTATCAATGCGTACCGGGAACCTCACTGATCTTAGGCCCCGCTTGCTAGATCAAAAGCGCTCCATATTCTTCTAGCCATCACTCATCGTCTCCTTTTAACCAAATCCAGTAGCTAGCCTCTTCCAGTGTAGTATGGATATCGCCCTTGATGGTATATAACTTAAGGAGGCAAGCTGGCAGAAACGTTAGCACGCCGAGCGAAATGCTTAGCAGTATTTCATCTGCTGTTACGTTCTGAGTTCAAATTCCGCCGAGGTCGACTTTGCCTTTCATCCTTTCGGGTTGATTAAATAAATACCAGTTACGCACTGGGGTCGATATAATCGTTTGTCTGTCCTTGTTTGTTCTATCGGTGTTTATCCCCTTGTGGGTGGTAACGAAATGGGTATTTAACTTACGATGAGTTAGGTCTAACGATAACATGAGTCGCTCCACACTGTGTCCAACAAATCCTCTATATCCGAATTCGATTGGAAAATGCTCCGCTTTCCAGCCTGCGTATTCACATTCCTCGACGAGCTTTACATAACGGTCAATCTTTCGAGCTTGAGCGACGCCCATTTTATCTTCGTATATACGTATAAAATTTTAAAAATTGATAATCTGTACTTATATATATGTGTGTGTGTGTGTGCATGAACGTGGGTGTATTTGTGTGTATATTCATACACATACACTCGCATATATCAATGAAACATGTAACTATGTACAGTATAGATATGTACATATGCCTCATTTCTGCTTGCACATAGATAGAGAGAGTGATGCATTTGTAGAGACAATGAGAGATTGAGAGATAGGGGGAATCGATTCGGATTCCTTATTAATGGTTTTAAAGAATGCATATTCTCACGATATATTTATGGATCACTGAAAAGAAAATCCAACATAAATACAAGCACAGATATAAAGCTAACCAATCGTTCATTTCCCACGGTTTCCTCCAATTATCACAAATATACATGGATCACATGTTGCTTGGAATATCAGCTTTTATACAATTAGGTGTCAGCTTGTAGATATAAGTGAAATTTGGTGCAAACGTTCTTGGATAAAATCACATTGAGAATTGAATAATTAAGATGTATTGGTGATCAATTTGTACCACATGTGTGTATACCCAAATGCGCAGGCATACTTAAAGTAAACACACACGTATACATGTTGTATATATATATATATATATATATAAATATGCATATATATATATATATATATATATATATATATATATATATGTGTATATATATACATACATACATATGCAGATTGATAGATATGTGTATATACACATAGATACATATGTGTATATAAGCAGGAGGGGCTGTGTGGTAAGTAGCTTGCTCTCCAACCATGAGGTTCCGGGTTCAGTCCCACTGTGTGGCATATTGGACAAGCGTTATCTCCTTACAGCTTCAAGCCGATTAAAGATTTTGAGTGGATTAGACAGAGACTGCTCCGACTCCTACTTCTTCTGTTCACTGCTACTCACCTTATCTCTTCTCTTCACTCCTACACATAATCTCCCTTCCCCTTCATCGTCAACTTCCCGCGTAACGCCACTCCTGCTCAATCTACACCACCTTCCCTCTCCAAAACCTTCCACCCCAACCCGTTCTATAAATCTACTCCCACACACCCCACCTCTACACCTACCCTCAGCCTAACCTACACACCACCCTTGCTTTTCCCACTCTCGCCTCTTTCACATCCCAACACCATCACACCTCACAACACACCACCATACCACACAATATCACATCACATCAAACCACCTCCCACACACTTCCCAGCCCCACACCACCATCTACACACCTACACATACACACACGCACACACCCTATTCCACACCAGCTCTCTTCCACACGCATATACATGCTCTCTTGTACACACGCAAACGCACCTTCATTTTGGGATCACCACTACTTTATTATCTCCACTTCTTCCTAGCACTCTAGTGTGACCCCTCTGTTCGGCATTCGCCATGATAGATCGCTAGTCACTACACATTCCTTATTTTCTCTTCTTGTTTCTTTCTGTGGAAGAGCGGAAGCTCGAAATATTAAATACTTTTTCACTTCCGGGGCGTTAAACTAATTCATCTTTTTGTAGTCTATACCACCTGCTATCGACTTGTATTTTTTGTGAATTTTTCCCTCTGTCTGACTCTTTCTCTCTCTCTCTTTCTCTCTCTCTCTTTCTCTCTCTCTCTCTCTTTCTCTATCTCCCTCTCATTCTCTCTCTCTCTCGATATTATATATATATATATATATATATATATATATATATATATATATCCGTGTGTTTGCCCCCACGTGCCCTATCACTTGACAACCGATCATGGAGTGTTTATGTCCACGAAACGTACCGGTTTTGCAAAGCAGACCGACAGTATAAGCACAAGGCTTACAAAGAATAAGTCCTGGGATCGATTTCTTCGTCTGAAAGGGGTGCCCAGCATGGACGCAGTCAAATGTCTGAAACACACCATAAACGCCGAGTGCCGAAAGGAACAGGATAAACAAGAGTTTATCAGAACCCAATGCAAATAATTAGAAAATAGAGAAAAACAGATTAACGAAAACATTGGTTGGACCACATTTATGTATTAACACAATGCATGACAACAAATTTGACAGCCATTTCTAATCAGATTACCAGAATGGAATCTATACATAAATGCATGAATAAAATTCTTCATCTTCATAGGGCATTCACATTAAAGCAAAGGATCTTCATTAGAGTGAAAAACAAGAAGTTAGAATATAACAAAAGGGAAGAAGGAAATGTAAAGCAAACATGGCTTAGACAAATAGTCAAGAAGCCCAATATGTTAAATGTAAATAATTATTTATCTACAGATTTGTTATGCCATGCTTTGTGTTAACAAATAAGCTATAAATGTCGTCCAATCGATGTGTTGGTTAATCTATGGTGTTCTCCATTATCTAATTATTTGCAATGGTATGTATATATATATATATATATGTATACAGAGACAGAGGATGAGAGAGGGGAGAGTGAATATGAGAGATAGACATACGCATATCTTACATATCGATATATTCACATATATATGTATACACACACACACACACACACACACACACACATATATATATATATATATATATATATATATATATATATATATATTGGACCATAGAAATTGGAGTAAAATGCTGGAGATTCAGTATATGCCACAAGGCACAATTATGAGTTGAAAATACGTAGAAATCATACATAAAAGTTAGAATAGAGATGCCTTCGTTTCAGATAATTTAAAATCTTTTTTTAAAGATATATATATATAAATACACACATATTGTATAGATGCCGTGATATCCAACCAGTTTTCGCTATTTTATTTAGCTTTTCAAGGGACATTCTGAAGTAATAAAAATCTTGTGAGAAAGGCTCTCGCCATTTTGGATGATTGAAAAGTAAGAATGAGTCTACCCTGTGGACAAAGGTAGGCAGCAGGTGTCAAGTGGAGCAACTAACACCAGTATAATTGTTGAAATAAGAATGTGTAAGTATCACGTGGTAAAGTTTATAAATTAAGGTGTGGACTGTACTTTTATATGAACAGATTTTCCTTTTTTAGTCCTTCTTGTAAGAAGATTGTATCTTTGCATTGGTATAATGGAGAGATATGGAAATTTTGCGCTTTATTTCTTGCGCACCTGTCGATATGTTCGCTCAGCGATATCTGCCTGTATTAAGGAAAACGAATCCGTTCTTTAAGCAGCGTGACTCTGCGTCTCGAAACTAAGGCTCGTTTGTCCCCGATAATTGTGGCGACAACCTAAGCAGGTTAGGATATTTACATATATATATATAGAGAGAGAGAGATAGATAGATAGAGAGAGAGAGTGTGAGGGAGAGAGAGAGATACATAGATATTCATATATATATGCATACAAACTTATATATTCATATATATAAATTTATAGATGTGCATGTGCATATGTGTGTGTGCGTGTGGGTGGGTGGGTGTGTTTGTGTATGTGTGTGTGTGTGTGTGTGTGTGTGTGTGTGTGTGCGGGTTATTGCTCACATTTAAGGGAGATGCTTATTCGTCCATCTTTGTTGAACGTGGCTTGGAATACATAGATTTCTCATCCGATGTTTCAACAGTGAACCATAACGCTTTCTTGTCAGTCGTACAGGAGAGTTGACGATATCACCGCTCATCATATCATTCTTGCCTTCCAGCTTAACTTATCTGTCTGTCAGTTTCTCTTTCTCTCTCTTTCTCTTACTGCAACGCCATTAAGAGAATCTATTCCTTTTCCTTCGTGTGCACATCAGGTTTTCACTCTTTCCTTCTTAGCTCAATGACTGCATGATCGCCTCAGTTTGAAGAGACTCTACCCATCTGGGTATAGCTAGGGCTGTCGTCCGTTTCCTATTGAATCCTGCAAATTATTCTGGCACAGCGCACGGTTCCATTCGATGTCTTGATTGCATCTTTACTCACTCAGACTAAACTTGATCAGAATTATATTTGCATTTCCAAACCACAGAATTACAACTGGTCCCAGTTTTTTCTGGACAATCTGGAAAAAGTGCATTCATTTCTGATGGTCTATTTCGTCTCCCATGGTTGTGCGATGTAGTGGACAACTAGGCTGTTTTAATCCGTTTAAAATTTCCCATTCGAATCTTCACGAATCTGATTGTCGTTATTGATTCTGCCTTCTAAGTTCTTGTGGTTTTTTTTGTTCCCGAGCGGCGTCTGTAGCAAGCTCAAAGTAGCTGCTAGGTTGCTTGTTCTCTTCGAACTTTAAAGAGATAGTCTCCTTTTACATCATATCTGTGCAGGTTTATCGGCGTTCAGAGGATGATACATATTCCTGGCAGCAGAAAGAATATAGAGAAAGGTTATGATCTCCATTCGTTCGTTCATTTGACCTTCATTGTAGGAAGGTCTCAATTAGTTCAGGCTTACCGAGGTAACAAATGGCCAGCTCTTGACCTTCGTTATGTTCCTTCTGATACCGCACTTCAGCTTCCTTTCCCGCAGGAAAGGACGCATTGTTGTAGCAGACTACCATCGCAAATATATATTTTAGTGGAAGAGAGGTCAGATATTATGTTGGTAATGGTGGCGGTCAAGTTTTTCAAAACTATTCGAGGGTCACAACAATGCCCTAACCAATCGTGATTTTAAGAAGAAATAATTTACCACCATTCTGGTAATAATACGAATGACAAAAATTAAACACAAAAGAGTAAATTGATTTACCGCGCTGCCACCACAGTTTCCTCTGAATTTAAAAACTAACGTATGGTAAAGGTTCCTGTCTCTCTCAGACATATTCTCTTCTGTAAATCAATATTCCTGAAAAAAAGGTCTCAGCCGCTCCGTCAAATTATCATATAGCCGCTGCACGAATATGGAGGACCAGAAATGATATAAAATTCTGTCTCATGTGTTTCCTTCGCATAAAACTGTTAGTAGCTTATAGATATATACAAGGAGAGAAAGAGAAAGAGAGAGCGAGCGAGAGAGAGAGCGAGCGTGTGTGAGTCTTTGTATATATATATATATATATATATATATATATACTTTATTTTAAGCAGCAGAAAATTCAACAAAATCTGTTACTCTGAGTTTCTCGTTGCCGTTCATCAGACAGTTTTTGCTAGTATATATATATATATATATATATATATATATATATGCATACGCATTTACTTTTACGTAGGTTTATAATGGGAAAAGTCGTTATATAATTTTCATATTTCAACATCCATTGAACATGTGGGTGAAATTGTATGGTAAATGGCTTTGCTAAACATAGATCACAAAACGTCACTTGGGGAATGTTTATAATGGTTGTTGTAAATGCTTACATTCTACTGAGACAGTTATGCGATATGTATGAAGCAATGTTATTGGGTAAATATGGTCACGTCAGGGAGAGAAAGAAAAAGCATATGCATGTATGTTTGTATGTATCTATCTAACTATCTATCTAACTATCTATCTATCTAACTATCTATCTATATAGGTATGTAGCTTACTACTTATTTATCTATCTTACGATCGATCAATCCATTTATGCATATTTAATCTATCTGGTTCCCCCTTTCTCTCTCTCTTTCTCTAACTCTCTATATATATAATAATAATAATAATAATAATTATTATTATTATTAGTAGTAGTAGTAGTAGTGGTAGTGGTGGTAGTGGTGGTGGTGGTCGTGGTGGTGGTAGTAGTAGTAGTAGTAGTAGTAGTAGTAGTAGTAGTAGTAGTATATATTTTAAATATATAGTTATCTCCGAATCGGTTCTGATTTCTGGATTACTCAGCGGGGAACACAAAATGAAAATAAATGAAATACTTGGACATACCCAGGGAAAAGCAGATGTAAAGTCATGTACAGATTTAAAAACTCCAAATATCTCCAAATAGATATTCCGTAGCAAACCTCGCACAAATGTGGTCGGTCAGGAAACGCACACAAATTGTTAACCATTGCAGAAGAAGGGAATGATAATAAATTTAGTGGTAATATAAGGATAAATTGTTATATGAAAAGTTTTTTATCAATGGTCGCCTATGAAAAATAACTTTTAAGATGAAAATTATAAATACACTTAAAAACAAAGCGAAAAAGTATTATTTCACTGCCAATATGCTGAAAAATAGCCGCTAAATCGTCTAACCACATACAGGATTTTCACTTGTATTACTGCCGAAACGTGGAAAGAAAGCTAACAGAAATTCATCAAAATATTGTTCTCCCCGAGTAATAATACAAATGAAGATATTTTATGAGGTTCGACGATTTAGCATCTATATCTCGTCAATGTAACAAAGAAACTTCATTGATTTGCACTTAGATATATATATAATATATATATATAATATATATATATATATCTATATATATATATATATATATATATAAAAGTTTTTTCTCTTCATGTTGCTGACATAAGCTCCTTGTCTTTCTTGATGAGATGGCGGCATAATGCACCCTTTATTCCTTCGGAATTAGGAATATGCAGCCGTCGAAACATGTGTCGAGAGTAAAGGAATTTTGTTAAAATCGTTGTTCGACTCCATTCTTTCATTTATTTATAGTTAAAAAAACGCACAAATTTACACACGAGAACACGGGATCCCTGCCCTTGGCATATAGCTTCAACCGTGTTTTCTGACGTGAATTTGCTACCCAGGTATCGGTTAACCGAATTATCCATACTAGGATAATTCATTCACCTTCTTATATATATATATATATATATATATATATATATATATATATAATATATATATATATATATATATGTAAAAAAATACAAACTGGGGCAAGAACACCAAACATTTAGAAGACGATACGAAAAACACGGAAGGGGCATTCGAAACCTTCAATCTTCAGTCAAGAACCGGATCATCCTCGCAATTTCGGCTATACATGCATACATACATACATGCATACATGCATACATACATATATATATATATATATATATATATATATAATATATATATATATATATTATATATATATATACACATAAATACATACATACAATGGTACCACATGGGCACCTGTATCGCTAAAAATGGAAGTCAAAAATACTCCTGTGCCACAGAATGGTCACCAAATCTATGGCTGTGTATGTGTGTGTCCATCTGTGTATGCCTGTGTGTTTGGGGGGGGGGATATTTTCAATCTCAGCGTATGTATCCCCAGACTTCAAGGAATGTAGAAATATTTTGTTTTGTAAACAGATCTATTTTTCTATTTCATTTTATATCATGAACCGCGAAGGGTTTTTTTTTTTTTAATTAATAACTTCTATTTCCTTTTGTTGTCTTCTCTGCTGAGATGTCGGGCGTTGATGGTTACAAAACAAATTGCTCCATAACCGCATTTTGAAAACAACACGTAATGTCTGATGTGTTATTAGCATCCTTTTGTTAATACGATGTTCATTTTTTGTTAATGCCATTGTTAGAATATTCGACTTGTTTGTATTGTTCCTGATAATCTTTGGATACGTTTTTATAGCTGCCACGTTACTGGTCACGTGAACAAATATATGATATTCCGTCAATGACATTACACTGTCTCCTCAGTTCAAATCATAGTCTTACTCAAACGCATCATTAAAAAGTTTCTGAAGTTTACCCAATAGGAAACTATTTCGAATTGGTAGAAATATGTGTACAGTTTTACTGTTCTTTTATAATAACCTTCAGTTCATGATTATATATACAGGGTGATTAAAAAGTCGCAATACATAGAACAATATAATTTTCTATAAGAAACAGTTTACAATAACAGTTTTTTTTATATATTTAACAATCTCTATATGGTTACCATTGTTTTGAATACTCATTGCAATACGTTAACTCCACTCATTGTGAACTTGTAAAAGCACATCAAATAATACTTGTGCAAATGATTTGGCTATGTGTTCCTTCAAATGATTTACGTCATTTATCTTTCTGCGATACACCTATTTCTTTACTACCCACAAGGGCTTAAACACAGAAGGGACAAACAGGGACAGACAAACGGATGAAGTCGATTATATCGACCCCAGTGCGTAACTAGTACTTAATTTATCGGCCCCGAAAGGATGATGAAAGTCGACCTCGGCGGAATTTGAACTCAGAAAGTAGCGGCAGACGAAATACAGCTAAGAATTTCTCCCGGCATGCTAACGATTCTGCCAACTCGCCACCTTTCTGCGATACACCATACCTTCCAATGCCTCAGAAATGAAGAGGATGCAGGTCAGGGGATCTGTGGATTTGAGGGATTTTATAAAATGTTTTTATAAAATAAATTTTTCCTATGTATGTAGACTTTTGAATCACCGGGTACATTCATAAAATTTCAATCTTCATAACATAAGAGCAGGCACTTCATAATAACATGAATGTAAGAATATGATGGCCACCTTAACACCTTTCAGTAGGAGAGCTACTAAAATCTTGCTCATAAAAGATAATTTAGAAAACTTATTTCCGTCACGTAATTGTTTGCTATAATTTGCACTGAGTATTGATGTTATTCTGACGTCATACTTCGTAGAAAATTAACTGTGTCAGTTGTTGTTAAAGAGAAGGTATTACAGAAAATATTCCGGTTGATGAGGTTTATCTGAAGACATTAATTTTTAAAGAGAGAATCCTCTTAATACTTATTCACTGGTCATTTAATGGCATTATCAAAGAGTTCTTGCGTCGGTACATACGGCAGGAGGTGAAGAGGCTCAGTATTCTTCTTATACATTTGATCTTTATTCGTTCCTTTTGAAAAGAGCTTCTTAATGTATAATCTGAAATATAAATTTCAAATATTGCTCAGTAATTTTCCTTATTTGGCGCATTAAATTTTCCTCAAACATTTATGGTGGATATGATATTAGAAAATCAAAGCTAGTGTAAGAAAACCTTATTAGAATCTAAGAAAATATCCCTCATTACGAAAAACAAAGACATCGGAATAATGTCCAACTGTCTTCTCCATGACACTGAACTGGCTGACATGTTAATGTATTGCCTACAGTTTACAACAATACTTTTATAGAGGCAAGCGAATATACCTGTCAGCTATATTCCTTAATATACACACTGGTCAGCTTTCTTTTATGGTCAGATCATAACATTTATACTAAATTAAAGCCATTGAAATATCATTGCCTAGCCTCGTAATCATATTTAATTTTTAGTAGGTTCGGTAAATGTTAGAAGAATTAAGCTTTATTGCATCTACTATAGAATTAATAGAGAAATTCGATTTTCTTTCAAGAGATTGCACTGAATGTTTAGGTTTGGTGCGCTCCTAATTGGACTTCGAAACTTACAAATGCTAGAAGAAACTCAATAAAGAATTCTTTCAGAGTTCTAATTTCAATTCTTTGCAACCGAGCACGTTAGTCGTTTTGTATTACATCATTAACAACATATACCAAACATCAATTAAGCAAACGGAGGAAGCAAAAATTTTAAATTAACTTCGTTTAGCAACAAGTGTGAAGGTAATGAACGAACAGTGGTGGTTGTTTTTTGAACAATCCCAGAGCTATATTATGGGTGATGAGTTGGTAATTTTCTAAGTCGGAATTTCTATTGTGGTAGAGGAAACGAAGGTAATTCTAAATGTTGAAGCAAAATGTTTCATAAGAAAAGGTAAGTGTGGCTGTGTGGTAAGTAGTTTGCTTACCAACCACATGGTTCCGGATTCAGTCCCACTGCGTAGCACCTTGCGCAAGTGTCTTCTACTATAGCCTCGGGCCTACCAAAGGCTTGTGAGCGGATTTGCTTGACAGAAACTGAAAGAAGCCCGTCGTATGTATATATACACACACACATATACATATATATAAATTTGAATGTGTGTGTGTATATGATTGTGTACCTGTGTTTCTCCCCCCCCCATAAAAAATCGCTTCACAACTGATGTTAGTGTGTTTACGTCCGCTAACGTAGCAGTTCGGCAAAAGAGACATATAGAATAAGTACTAGGCTTACAAAGAATAAGTCCTGGGGTCGATTTGCTCGACTACAGGCGGTGCTCCAGCGTGGGCGCAGTCAAATTACTGAAATACGGAAAAGAGATATAAGAATGCACATTTTTAAAAAATATTGATTGGATAACACTAGGAAAACTTTGCGGTGTTCAAAATTAGAACAGTTCTCATGTTTTGTGTTTGGATGCTGAGTCTGATTAACAGAACGAACCACAAGTAACCGCAAAACATATTTTAACTAACCGTATTGCAATGTCAAGTATCACAAACTAACACTAATTGTTCCTTAAATTAGACTAAACATACGAATTTGAAGAGTTAGAAGATGACAAAACATATGCGAAAACGCGTCTGCATAAAAATAACACTGGATAAATATTTATCAAGACAATTATGAGGAGCTGCATATGTATGTGTTTATTATGTATGTATGTATGTATGTATTTATGTATGTATGTGTGTGTATGTGGATAAATGTATATACACACATGCGTACATACACATATATATACATATATATACACACACGCATATATATGTATGTGTATATACATGTTTTTTTTCTGTCTGTGTGTTAGTGTGTGCCTGTCTGTGTGTATTGACAACTGACATTTATATATTCTAAACAATGCCTCAGTATGCAAATAGCCGTTAAAAGATTGCTCTTCTTAACGCTAATATCACAAATATGATTATTTGCTTCAGCTTCGTTTAATACAGTTTGGAAGTAAACAACGTTTTACAAAGACCATCAATGTTTGCGACAATTTTATTTAGAATAGTATTTGACGCTAAATTCAAATTATCTAATCAAGTGCCCGTTATTTGGACCTAGTTTGTTCTACGCAAGAATTTGTTGTTTGTTGTTTCTTCCTTCTCGAGCCATGCCTGGCTCATTAGGGCCGGTGTTCCGGTTTCTTGCCGTATAGGTTCACCATCTGGACGGGGACGCTGGACCATCGCACGTGAGCTGCAATATGCAGGAGGAAAGAGTGAGAGAAAGTTGTGTCGAAAGAGTCAGCAGAAGTTTTGCCGTTATCTTCTGCGGGTGCCGCGTGGAGATTAGGTGTTTCGCTCATAAACACACACATTCGAATCACAGTTTGAGATTCGAACCCACGATCCCTCGGCCGCGAGTCCGCTGCTCTAACCACTAGGCCATGTGCCTCCACCTAGGCAAGAATTCATAAAAATCGTGTCACTAATGTTGAAATAATCATTTTTGCTTGCATTGATCGAGTTCATCCTTTGGGTAAGGCCGATCAATTCTTCCCCAACCTGATTTTCTATTGGTGCAAACTTATTTTGTCATACGTCATTTTCTTTAATGGAGGATAATGAGCTCTATTAAACATTTTATTTTATAGTGGCCCGGCATGTCCATTGTGTTTATTATACATTTGTTGATTTGAGTTAAATGCATGTAGGTTAATCAACAAAATATCCTTTTAAAAATGCCTAAAACAATTTCAAATGTTGTATGATTTTAGACATTTTAAAAACCCTCTATTATTACGTGAAACACATTTGTCTAAAAGGAACGGTAGTGCCTCAGCTTAGTTAATGTGTTATAACAGCACGTAACCTGATACTTTTTAAGATGAAAAAAATGAATGAAGGAGAAGCATTAGAAACGTGAATACAATTTATCCGAAGTAATATGAAGTTAGGAATGTTATATGAATCAAGATATAAAATTAGAATAATGACCATATCATATTAACATACAAATGCTTCATGTTTCATCCAGGCAGAAATAATTTGTAAAATAGAACTAATTATGTCGGAAGCACTGTCATTCAACAATGTAACCCCGGACAGCACATTTGTATATGTACGAACATGAACAGATTTCTACACCGATTATCACATTAGCCTAACAATGCCTAATTATGTTTACCAATTGTAGACAATTATACAATAATATACCCCCCAGCATAGTAGAATCGTTCTGCGTTATAGTTAATACAAAGTTTAACTCACAATATCCTAAAAATTGTAATAAACCATGCATTGTAACGTATCATGGAATGCAATTAACATAAATGATACAAGGCAAAATATATGAATAAGAATAATAGAAGATATGACATACTGTTAGAACCATTCTATAATTTAACTACTTGAAAGTAACATGAAACCACGTTTTTAGTTTCATTTCGGGAGAAAATATAATTATTGACATCACCATAATCTTCCAAACATCACTTTGAAATAATTACAGGTACGTTGAAGCATTTCAAAATTTAAATAACTCATACACATAGCACGCTATTATTGATATCTATGGATGTCGATTCCCCTATAATTATCTAAAATACTCAACACCACCACACGCTTACTGTAAATGTGCGTGACAGTGTGTGCAGAAAGAGTGAAAAAGTGAGAAGAACGCGCGCGAAAGAGAGAGACAGGCGTTCCCCAAAGACACGCACATTTATATAGTGTTTGCTCGCCAGTCTGAGTCTGCGTAAGCGACAAAACGGTATATTAAAAGGAAATAAGGCGGCGAACTGGTAGAAACGTTAGCACGCCGGGAGAAATGCTTAGCGGTATTTCGTTTGCCGTTACGTTCTGAGTTCAAATTCCGCCGAGGTGGACTTTTCATACATTCGGGGTCGATAAATTAAGTACCAGTCACGCACTGGGGTCGATGTAATCGACTTAACCCCTTTGTCTGTCCTTGTTTGTCCCCTCTATGTTTAGCCCCCCTGTGGGTAATAAAGAAATATGTATAAGTGACAAAATTGTATATTACGAGGAAATGTGTTCGAATGCGTATACATGAATGAGAAATTGTCAACAATCAACTTCTGCACAAATACATTTATGGACATCAAAGTACAAGAGGAACAGTTTCGTATACTAACAAAGCTGTGATATGCCTGATTAATAATCTCAACCCTACAAATGAGGACAGGAAATACCCTAAAAATAGGCGCAGATGTGACCCTGCTGTAAGTATAGGCGCAAGAGTGGGTGTGTGGTAAGTAGCTTGCTTACCAACCACATGGTTCCGGGTTCAGTCCCACTACATGGCACCTTGGGCAAGTGGCTTCCACTATAGCCTCGGGCCGACCAAAGCCTTGTGAGTGGACTTGGTAGACGGAAACTGAAAGAAGCCCATCGTATATATATATATATATATATATATATATATATATTTGTGTCTGTATTTGTCCCCCCAACATCGCTTGACAACCGATGCTTGTGTATTTATGTATTTACGTACCCGTATATTAGCGGTGCGGCAAAAGTGACCGATAGAATAAGTACTAGGCTTACAAAAATAAGTCCTGGGCTCGATTTACTCGACTAGAAGTGGGGCTCCAGCATGACCGCACTCAACAAATGAAAGAATCAGTTTTCTTCGTAAGAGATGAAGAATCAACACTGTCCCGTACGTATAGAATAACGTAGTTTACGAGGAAATATA
>NC_043002.1:15155771-15200771 GCF_006345805.1 Octopus sinensis
GTGTTCCATCCTTCTTGCAGTCACTATTTCCAGGTCTCCAACAATTATTGGCACTGCTACCACCTTTTTCAGCGACCACAACTGCTTAATCTCCGAAGCTAACTTGTTATATCTATATCTTCCTTCCTTTTCGAATACCCTGTTGTCATCAAGGCATGCTATATCTATGATCCAGCATACTTTGTTTTCTTTCTGAATTAACACTATGTCTGGTTTCCTATTATCTATCTCAAAGTTGCACTGAATCATAAAATCCCATAGGAATTTTATTTTCGATGATGCCTTCGGGTTTATTTTCATACCATATTTTTGCTCTGTCAAGCCCATACTTGTTGCAAAGCGTAAAATGGACAATACGTGCTATGTTATCATGACGTCTCGTATATTCTTTTTTATGCTAGTGGTGTACATTGACTGGTAATATGCCATACGGTTTCACCATTTTGTCCACAATTTCTGCACTTATCACCTTCTGGTATGTTGTCTATTCTGTATTTGATGTAATTGGTTCTTCATGATTGCTCTTGGGCAGCACTGATTAGAGCCTCTGTTTCCGGTTCGAAATCCCTTTTAATCATCCATAGCCATCTTTATACCCAGCCAGCTTTTCTTTAATATCCCTATGAATTCATTTCTTTATACACCTATTTTCAGTTTCATTCATTCTGCAATCTTACATCCTACACAAGAATGACCTTCTTCCAATATTAGTGATTCTGTCACATTTTTCAGATACCATGCTATGCTTTATCCTATATCAATATAATCATCATCATCATCATCATCATCATTATTATTATTATTATTATTATTATTATTATTATTATTATTATTATTATTATTATTATTGTTATTTACATTTAATTTGTATGTTCGTTACAATCACTTGTCAAGACGCACCCAAAGTCCTAGGGCGAGTGAAGTATAAGAGATGTTAGAATATGACTGAAAGCTTGGAGAGGGGAAGTGTCATTGGCTGAAGAGAAATATTTTCATGTAATAATACACAGACATACAGATTGATAGGGATTTTCTAAAGATATGGGCAGTACTTATCAGCACAATCTTTTGGATTTCCGTGATACATTGATGTCGTGGGATATTATCTAGATGTTTCTGACATCCCCTTTTTATCATACCTTGGACACCCAATATAACAGGAACACTTCTCGCTTTAAGATGTCACATATACTTATATTTCCTTAATGTGTCAGATTCTGTGACAGATATATTTTTATTAGCGAGTACACTTACATCTATTAGTCTACAAGTAATTTCTTCTTTGAATCGTGCTGTCAGTGTTGACTGAATAATCCCAAGGGACAGTGACTTTTTTTACCTTCAACGTGTAACTCAAGATGAGGTTCAGTCCAGTAGGCAAGATTGCTGATTTTGCAGTGTTTACATATTTCCCAGTGCCCTACCCTATCGCGGTGATTTTTGCTTTCGTTTGGTGTAAATCCTAAGACAAACTGGTTTTTTGGTTTATCAGATTTATCGCAAAATGTACATCTGAAGTCGGAACTTATGTGCTGCTTCGTTTAATTTTCGTATTTTTGGTAGGACACAACAAACTCCTAAGCAGACCGAATGCAGATATGAGCAGGGTATTGGAACCGGTATTAAGGAAGGATTGAAAAATATTGGATTTATAAGCTATAAAATTCATTCCATAATTGCCCACAGGCATATGGCGTAGTGGTCAAGAGCGCGGGCTACTAGCCCCAAAATTTCGAGTTCAATTCCAACAACATCGAAAAATACCTGAGAATGAGAGCCCAGGTTCAAAATTTCCCCAAGACACCTGATGAAAGCTGGAGGGTATATCAGCCGAAACGTTGTGTTAACAGCAAATAAGATGAGGACAACTATCCGTCCAATGTAAATACTCTGCATTATTCCTCATCTCTTAAATATAGAACTGGTAGTTCTTGGTAAGCAAGGTTTGATATTATTATTATTATTATTCTGTTTGACTTTTGCTTTATGTCTGTACAAGTTGGCTCCAAGTCTCACCCAGAGACCTCAAGAGACAACAGGTTGGCAGTTCTGTGCCATATATTTGATTTTTTTTTTTGGTGTTGTACTATTGAATGTCTAATACATAAAAAATAAATAAATAAATAAATAAATAAATGAATAAAAAAAAGTTTGTTTTAAACCTTGGGATTACATAGAGAGTATTTTGCGTAGGATATGAGCAGTTCCAATGAGCACTATCTTTTGAATTTCTGCCATTTTGGCGTTACCTGGTATCTGAGTTAGGTAGCAATCAGTCCCTTTCGCTATCATTCCCAGGGCACCTATGACAACAGGTATTGTTTTAGTCTTCAGCTTCCACATTTTGCTGATTTCTATTTCAAGATCTTTATATTTGCTCAGTTTTTGGTAGGTCTTGACAGATACGTTTATATCGATTATTATTATTATTATTATTATTATTATTATTATTATTATTATTATTATTATTATTATTATTATTATTATATTATTATTATTATTACTATTATTATTATTACTATTATTATTATTATTGTCCAGATTGCGATTTGGCAATACCGTTTGAACGTGAAGCAAATTCGTTAACAGCAATTCTACCGTTCAGGTCTATAAAGTAAATAACAGATAAGCACTGGAGACCATGTGATCAACTAGCCCCATATCCATCCAGTCATCAAATTTCATGGATTGTGCCGATTGTAGAAAATATTATTATTACTTTTGGTAGTGATATAGAAGGAGAATTTTGGAAGCACAACAAACTAGGTACTTAGATGCACTACCGATATTCTAGCTACTACATTCAAGTTTTGAACATTTTGTGATTCATTTTTCGGGGAACAATAAAGTGCCTGCAAGTTAAACACTAGAGTTGTGGTAGAAAGGGCTACAGCCGGCACGCAAAGTCATTGTTCTTGTGTCAGAATCTAAATACAATTGTAATTACAACAGTTATAAATTTAATTTATTGTATTGTTTGGCAACTAATCTAAACTGTTCAATATATAAAGCGAGTTATGAGTCTCCTAATAGTAATAAAACGGGAAAGGTATTGGGAATAAGTGAAAATCTCTAACTTATCTCACTTTTTTCTCCCTCTCTATTTCTCTCAAGAACATAGGGATAAATGTTTCTTTGAAGATTTAATTAAAATAAAGAACAATTAATATCGGAGAGTGGATGATCAAATGAAAAGTAGACTCGGTTTGTAATCAGGTAATTACAAACTAGAAACTCTAATTAGTGGAAACCGGAACCTTTCAGTTATCATGTATTAAACAATACTCTAGATCAGTATTGAGTTCTGCAAGTTATAGATTCGTGTGAATCAGCACACACACACACACACACACACACACACACACACACACACACCACACAACACACACACACTCATATATATATATATATATATATATATATATCAAAATAAGCAACAGGATATCCAGAGGTAATGCAGTACGATCGTTTCCTGCGACTCCATTTAATTGAACAATTCAAATATTACATCAATTTAAAATGTAGAGCTATCTTCAGCTGCACAAAAATATAGAATATTCGTATTGTTCAATTAAATGTAGTCGCATGAAACGATCGTGCTACATTACCTCTGGGTATCCTTCTTGCTTATTTTGATTATAATCAGCTTATTTTAAATTGTATGGATAATACCATACTAAATTCTGATGCCTTCCACTTAAGTACAGTATTCATATATATACAAAATGAGACAAGGACGCAAAACATCCAAATATACGATACACAAAACAGGGACGGGTCATTCGAAGCCTTTAATCTTCAGTCAAGAACCGGATCTTCCTCGCAATTTCGACAGATTAAACTTGAGATTGCTCCAATCTGGCGAACCCGAAGGAAAATCTAAGCTAAGAGTATTAGATTCCTCAGAAAAAAGGACCGAATATGTACAAAACAAGGGCAGAAAAACGGACGATGTTACACGAATATAAATACGAAAAAAAAACAAAGAAAAATAATAGGAATATAGATACAAAAAAAACAACAATAATAATAATAACAGGACACAACGACAGGCGTCTTTCAACCAGAGAAGAACTGAACTCAGCTGGCGCATTGAGTGAGAATTAGGCCTTACGGCAGACGAAAACAGTGGTGTTAGCGTTGTATATATATATCGTTTTTAGATTTGGTTTGCAAGATTATTTATGTGAGTTAGTGTGTTGAATCATATTCTGTTGTGTCTGGGGAGATTAATTCTCTTTTGGTGGCTTATATTTTAACATACTCACCGATAAAATGCCCACCGTTTATATAAATGAATCACCAACATTGTCTCAGGCTTAGAGCATAAATATACAAGAATAAAAGAATGAATACAAAAAAAGTACAGTAGTCCCTCGCAGTATCGCCGCTGACAAGTAGTTACATCTTTTTCGATTTTACTGATATATACATAAAAGTTACATATGGATATCCACCAGGGTAATAATAATTAGAGAAATCAAAGCATATTTTGCCAAATTGCACGACAAATACCCATATAAATTGCGGATTATTTGGGGTCAAATTGTGAAAGGATGAACGTGTGTGGAAGATAACAGCTTGCTAATACCTGAGTTGATTAACCACCAACCCCGTGACCCAGTCGACTCAATTTTAGGTTTGCCATCCATTACTGACAGAAACTCCGTCTCATAAACCTGATTACTCAACCGAAGAGTATGTTAGATAAACCAACTGAAATATCACTCTGTACAACCGGATATAATCTACGTCGTTAATAACCGAAATACCTAAAACATGTAAATGTTATTTTAGGATATAAATAATGTAAGAACATTGTACTCTTGAAAATATGTTGATAATTTATACCTTGAAGGTTCAATGCGTTATATTTAAATGTCATACAAAAATTTACATAATTTCTTTCTAAATCTCTCGACCTTTCGGCACATTATGAACTACTAATTAACGAACGATCTTATGAATAACAAAGGCACCATGCTGTTACCATTTTTACAGTTCTATCAGTCTAACAATATCAAGTGTAAAAATAAAAATGGAATTAGGTTGTTATAAAATAGTATGTAAATTGAACTTTCAATCAGATATACCGCACCTATAATTCTTTTCGACATTCTACAGAAATAGAATGTCAATAATGTTTGAAGTCATTCGCAATTTTCAGAATTATAGTTTTGGTTTAACGGTGTCGTCAAACGTAATAATACATTTTATGAGAAATTCCTTTGTTGCTCTGTAGCTAAAACAAAACACACTCTGATTGATATATTAGTATTAATAAATTTCTGAATGTTTGGTTGGCGTATTAACTGTTCAGTACCTTCACGGGTTCATGATTTACCTCTAGTCAATTCTCAATGGGTATAAAATATAATTTTATGGTACAATACATATTTCAATTATTGACGTGAGGAGTGTTACAGTACCCTTAGGTACAAATAATGTCGATAAATTTTGTAATAAAAAAAAAATGAAAACTATAAAAATGAATAATTAGTGAAATTTTATTTATTTATGCGCCCTTTTCAAGCCTAGCCAAGCTCATGGGTCCAGTTTCCCGGTTTCTGTGGTGTATGTGTTTCCCCCAGCTAGACGGGACGGCAGTCCATTGCAGCGTTACTCAAGAAACAGGAAGAAAGAGTGAGAGAAACTTGAGGCGAAAGAGTCATCATCATCATCATTGTTCGACCGTGGTCGAGACAATGGAATTTACCATGTTGCGCCAGACTTCACGGTCCATCATGGCATTACGGAGGTCCTGTTGCTGGATGCCTGTATCCCTGGAGATTACATCAGGGTAGGAGAGTGTGCGCCCTCTGGTGTTGCGAGTAGATGACTTCCAGAGGAGAAGAGTAGAAATTACTTCTTTTTTAGCTCTACAACAATGTCCAGCAAACTGGACTCTCCTACCCTTCACAAGAGATGACACAGGTGGTAATTTCCCATATATTTGCATTTTAGTTGGATGGCGCCTCCACGAGAGATTTTGAGCTCTCATAAGGAGGCGAGTGTAGGTTCCATCCAACCGCCTCTCAAGCTTCAAGAGTACAACAGAGGTGTCCCCCCCCCCGCCGGAGGCTCGTGCAGATTTAGGTGTTCTCGCTCAATGAACACATACAACGCCCGGTTTTGGAATCGAAACCGCGATCCCACGACCGTGAGTCCGCTACCTTAACCACTGGGCCACTGCACCTCCACAATTAGTGAAATGCCCGATATATAATCACCAAACACAAAGCTCTATGCTTTGGATTATAAATTGTTTCTCTCACTTCAATAATTTGTCTACCGTACGTCAATTTGCTGTTCTTTGAAATCCTGCTTTAAATTCTGCTTCATTTCAGAACTTCGATATTTTGTGCTACCTAAATGCATTTTCACATTGCACGGACATACCATAATTTCCATCTGTGAAAGCTTGAATAACGAAAGCAATTAAAGATGTGATTTTTAATTTTCGTAAAAAAACATTAAAAAATAAAAACAAATATTATTTCCGTCTGTGACGTCGTAATTGGTAATTTCAGGCCTTGAGTTATGACGAGACGGGTTATTGAACCATCTCTCTTTCTACTCAGCTCTGCTCTATTTCTTTTATTATTGTTCTGTTCCAGAAGATATAAAACAAGATCATGTATTCAGGTCAACCTAATTACGTATCCCATTTCTATTTTAATAATTACTATTACTTTGTCGGTTTTATTTCATTATTGCTGCCGGTTTCCTACTAAGAGTATCATGATTTTGGATCAATACACAATTTATAGTATGATTCCTCATGTTACTGAAAGTGTTGAATTCAATAATAGCTACTATGAATAAGAAAAAGAAGAAAAATGTAAGAAAAGCCACCGCATGAGAGGCCAGAACGAATCAATTATTAATTTATATATATTTATTCTTTCTGTGATCATATTTTAAAGCCGTAGCATCCACTGGATTAATAAGCATGGATTGTTTTATATTAAACTACACTTCACAGGGATATAATGAAATATATTGATAGCAATAAGCTGTCAACAAAAGACAGATTTTTAAATTATTTGTGAACTCCTCACATATTTCTGATTTTGCCTATGGCATTCTAGCTTTCTCTATCATATCATAGCACGCGCGCACTAGCACGAAACATTTATTCATCTATAATTATATGTATGCATGTATGTATGAATGCGTGTATGTATGCATGCACATATCAGTCTGTCTCTCTACCTATCTATCAATCTATCTATCTATCTCTCTCTATATACATACATATATATATATATATATATATATATATATATATATATATATATATATATATATATATACATACGAGATAGATAGGTAGATAGATACATAGATATATAGACATATATATGTATATGTGGCTGTGTCTGTGTTTGTGTTCAGTTAGACTGAAACACATGTTTGTAAGATTTGCATGCAAATCTTTGTTTCACTTTTTCACACTTAAAGAATTTTTACTGGAAAAGTACCTGATATATATATATATATATATATATATATATATATATATATATATATTATATATATATATATATATATATATATATCGTCTAAATCACTGAAAAATGAAGATAACATTGACTTTTCATTTTAACAAATATTACATAAAAACTATATTGAAATACTAAAGAGTAAATATATTCAAAAATATAAAATGATCATATAAAATGATCTGAACGACTTCGGAATCTCTTGCAACTCTTCTGAACGGTCTCCTCGATTATGTTGGTGAGTGGTGCCATACACTTTCCTTCAGCACATATTTAGTCGTACATGTAATTTTGTTGGTCCTCGTGCAACTGCGTCCGAAACATGATAATTAAGGGTGTTGCAGTTGAGGGAATTAGGTGGCCAGATGTTGGGGTGTTGTGGAGCAGAAATCTTCTGTCATGCCTGAGTTTTCCTACTTGTGTGGCAAGATGCATAGTCCTGACGCCAAACATAAGGCCTTCCAGCAGCCACCGTCTGGATCCAGGGCAGCATTACATCAACGAAGAACTTGCTGTAGCCCATGGTTTTGATTCTGAGGCCGTGTTGGAAGATGAATGGGACTATTGCGTAGCCATCGCTAGTGATAACTCCAAACACAATGATGTTGACTGGATGTGAAATTTTAATCACTCTTGGTTTATGCTTTGCAGGCAGGGAAGCCAATGGATAGTTTATGTGTTCACCATTTGATACTGGAATAAAAAGCATGTTCGGTGGGAGCGGATATTTCATTTTGCTGACGATGAGAGAAAAAAGTTATAAAAAAGAGAAGGCAAAAATGATAAAAAAACAGGAAGAGAAGAAAAGGAAAAGAAAGAAAGAAGAGAAAAGTAAAAGAAAACAAGGAGAGATAAGGGAAAATGTAGTAGTTAGGGGTCACTCAAGATGATTTAAAAGTAGGAAAGGGGAGATGAGGGTGATAGAAAGAGAAAGGTATTAGATAGAAGGAATGGGGGTGAGAGAGAGAGAGAGAAAGATCTATAAAAATAAATGGGTGTCAGTTATGCAGTGAAATAGTCTAAGTGATGGGGCAGAGAGAGGGGTAGTAGTATGGAATGAAGAATTTAGGAAAATAGATTAGGTGGTTGGACAGGTCAGTGCTTAGTATTAGAAGAAACTATATGTGAAGATGTCAATTTCACGAGCAGGCTGTTCCATGGTTTGGATCAACGGGAACCCTCGTCGTCGAAACAGACGGAGTGTTTGACCTACAACAAGAAACTTGTCTAAACATACCTCAACCATAATTTTAGAATGCTACACCTTAGATGTGGATGTCATCCAAGTTACAGCAACATGACTCTCTTTTTCTGCGAACGAAAGTGCTGATTACAAATTGCTGTGAGATTTTGGTCTTTGAAAGACAATATTTCTCTCTTATAGGGACATAAAATGGCAAGGATTTATACCAAAATATTCTCTTTGATGCATGCTTATGTCCCACATAAAGCGCTTTCGGTAATTTAACGCTGTTTGTTTTGTTTTTTTCTAATTATCTAAACTTACTCTTCACTCTAATATGATATACAAACGTCATCAAACATGACAGAAGTTACAAGTGTGACATCCAAGCTATCGTTTGATACAGAGGAATATTTATAGTTAGCAACTCACTCCGTTGATTCCCATTCCATATACCTGTACTTTTTTTAATACTGTATTGTATTAACATATTAGTAAATCTATCGAAATCTCTCCAAATTCTAGGAGGGAGAAAGAATACGGAAATTTTAAAAAATGTAACAACACTTTTATAACCTTTTTAAATCGCAGTTGTTACAGCTGGCTAGAGTTGAGGGCTAGAAAATTGGTCTCTGTTGATGCATTCTAAACAATTCTATGTAATAATCGCACTAATACACTGCGCACATGCCTATCATATATTTATATAAATATACTTGGAAATATAGTAGTACCCCGGCTGGCAGGCAATTCCTAAACATACCAGTGTGAAATTAATGTAGGAACATAAAAAAATATAGGTCCAGTCGCAAAAAACTGCAGCAGAGTCGTCATGAAATATGTTCGTTTGGGACCTTTTCGGTTTGACCGGCTGTTATTAAAAATAATTTCCACGTAACTAAACACTTTTAAACTTCCTATACTGGTAGAATGGGTTTATAAAACATATTTTTCTCTTGGCTTTATTGAGAAAATTCTCTAGTTTGTAAAATATTTGTTGTTCTTTCTTCAATTTCTGCAATTTCAAACAATCAATGACGTCTATTGAGGTGAAAACATTATGTGCCGTATGAAGAAACAGATTGGGTTTACTTACATTTCTGAAGAAAAAAAGATACCCTTCCCACATCCCTATCCCTAACCCTAACTGGCCCTAACTCTAACCCTATACCTAAAACAGATTGAAATGCAATAGATCGATACTAGGGTGACAATTTCATATGACACCACTAGAAAAAACTGCCGTTCAAACCGAAAAGATCCTTTGTGTGGGTTGAAAACCAGGAATTTGTTGAGGCTGTAAATAAGGGATATCTGGTTATATCAATTTTGGTGGAGACTCGTTGGAGATAATTTAGGAAGCGTTGGCAGCCGCACAAAAGTTTTCCGTGAAAAGAGTAAATCGAAGTCGGTATAAAAATTTTATGTTTACCCAAATGTATATATAATCCTATGAAAGTGTGAACTTGTGTTTAATGAGAAAGACCCACCCGCACACACTCATGTATCAATATATATTTATGTTTTTGTATACGACCATGAATGGTCGAGAGAGGAACAAAGGTCCTATTGTATTAGGATATGTAAAGGAAATTAAGGCAGTATGTTGCTGTATGCTTTATAATTATTTGAATATTCCAAATATGCATATATATATATATATTATATATTATTATATATTTATATATATTTCATTACTATTATATATATTTGTGGTACGTGTGTCTGTGTGTGTATGTCTATATATGAATGTGTGTTTGTGTGTATGAAACATTTCCCCGTTATGTAATATTTATGCGATATAGATACGCATTTGTGGATATATATATATAATATAGATATATATATTATATATATATATATATAAATTGGCAGATATTCTAGTTGAGAGGAACAACATACAGAACAGAGTGAGGACAGATCAATGAACTGATAAATAGATGAAAGGATAGATAATAAAAGTATATTTCAAAGAAGGATTGTAACACACTCCGTGGAAGGGAAACACACACACACACACACACATATATATATATATATATCATGTTTCACGTTCCATCTTTAGGTCTCTGCCTTCCCATCTTTTCTGCCTAAAATATATGTTACTGTGTGTATATATGTTTGTGCGTGTGTGTGTTTATGCAGATGTGCGTGTATATATATATATGTTTATGCATATGTTATAATTATCTGTTTATCTATTTATTTATCCATCTCTCTCTGTCGTTTCTGTATACACACACATACACAGCACACCATATATATATATATATATATAAACACACACACAAACACCACACACACACATCTATATATATATATATATATAATATATATATATATATATATATATATATATATATATTATATATATATATATAAACCACACACACATATATATATACTGGTACAAAAATATCAAGATACTGATCCGCACACTCGCGTGTGTGCGTGTGTATGTGTGTGCAGATATGTCTCTATGTGTGTGCAGATATGTGCGTATGTATGTTAAAAGTGTGACTCCCTCAAGTCATATATGATGCTTCTACACGCACCAAATCGTACGTACGATTTAAAAGTATGTATTAATCATGTGTCTATATATTTATTTATCTAGCTATCTGTTGTCAACCCATCTCTCTTTCTCTGTATATATGCGTATGTGTTTGTGTTTCTGTACGTATATATATATATATATATATAGGTGTATATATATATAATATATATATATATAATATATATAATATATATATATAGGTATATAATACACATGTATACATATATGTATATAAAACACGCGTAAATATATAAGCGTACGTAAAAAATATGTTTTGTGTGTGTTTATGCGCGTTTGTGCGCGTGTGTATGTAAAAAGTGTGAATCATTCAAGTCATGTATTATGCGTCCATGCACACAGATACGTACACACCTCTTAAAAGCGTGTGCATTTCTATAAATTCATCTTTACATGTACACATGTTTGTGTTAATATGCATGCAAATATTTGTAATTATTTTTATGTATTTCGTATAATACATCTCATACTAAACCTTCGTTTTCTCGAATACATTGCAAAGTAATACGTTATTCTTTCCTTTTTCTCTTTTGTGAGTATTTTCATACACGATAGTGATAGTCATATAAATAAAAGTTATACCCATAAAGATTATAAACCTTGGAGCATTAATGGCTATGTGTATACACATAGAATATCAATGCAGTAAAATATACACGTACATATTCAGAGGTATTTTATAATTTCTTTATTTCAACAAACATTATGACATAAAGGATCGCTTTTTAATCAATATCAGTGAATATAGGCATGTGATCCACAGAGAGACAAATGCGAACAATTATATACACATACACATGAACATGCGTATATATGGATGGATGTTTGTATGTAATCATATATACATATATATAATATATATGCATGTATATATATACATGTATATATGGGTGTGCATACATTCATGCTTATATACATACATGCACATATATGGATGGATGTTTTTATGTAATCATAAATACGTATATATATATGCATGTATATATGTGCGTGTGCATTATGCATGCTTATATACATACATGCGTATATATGGATGGATCTTTGTATGTAATCATATATACATATATATATATGCATGTATATATGTGCGTGTACATACATATATGCTTATATACATACAATTATTGAAGAAACGTGCGTTTGCACGTAAATGTATGTATGCATGTATATTTATACGTTGGGAATGAGTGGTGACAACATACATGCCAGTTATGATTTATTTATATAAGATGTCCTCGTGGATAAGTATAAATAAATGCAAGTATAAATATGTCTATACCTGTGTATGTGCGTGCGTACGTTTTAGTGTTTGTATTTGTATGTGTGCGTGCGTGTGTGTGTGTTTGTGGGAGCGCATGTTGTTATATTTGCTTTATATTCTACACATGCACAATCATGCTTTGTAAGTGCGATTGAAAATACATTTCAAGTAGCATATCAAAGACAAATTACATTTGCATTTCTCCCTTTCTCTCCCCACTTTCTCTCTCACCGTCTCTCACACACACTCCGTATATACACTGACAAAGTGAGGGAGGGTTGCATAGTTTATGTTTTACAAGAGAGGGACAGGGTGATGTGAAGAGGGATGTATATATATATATATATACACACACACACACATACACACAAACACACATAAACACACACACACACACACACACACATATATATATATGTACAAACATATATACATATTAATAGATAGATAGATACCTATATTTACATAATTATGTGTATGTGTACATAGTCACGGACTAAATATATATATATGTATATATATATATATATAAATGTATATATATATATATGTGTATATATATATGTATATATGTATATATATATGTGTATATATATGCATATATATATATAATATATATATTATATATATATATAATTAATATATACGTATATATGTATGTATGTATCTATCTATTAATCTATTTATCCATCTATATATTATATATATTATATATATAATATTATATATATATAATATATATATATATATTATGTATTATATAATATATATATTATATATATATATATATATATATATATATGTATATATTATATATATATATATATATATATATATATATATATATATATAGTATATATATATAATATAATATGCATGCATTTTTGTGTATGCACACTTCAAATAATCAGGAACTGTTTATATACTAAAATTAAAGCATTAAAATTCTCATCAAAGCATATGCATTGGGAGATTGTATTAAAATTTAGTGCTGCTCCATTGTTGCTGCTTATGAAATTTATGATTTAATCACACGCTCTCCAGTAAACCAAGTTCTGTGAATAATGAAAATATCAGAGCACTATGAGAACTAGTGAACCTCCGAAATCGATTTTCTTTAATTCATATCTTTTATGTAATTGTATAACCGGGGATCATGTTAATAATTATTGCTAAAATATTTGTTCACGTTCCTTTCCTGGTGTCATTGCCGTTTATTGAATATTATGAAAAGGACAAGCCTCATCGTAAATCATTTCTCATCTTATTGCCAATGTCTAAAGTGTTCCAATGCTTCATATGTAATCGGGAGTAGTCGCCAAAAAGCAAAAAGAAAAAAATGTCCTTATATACAAGATATATGAGGCATAGTGAACAGGCGTGGCTGTGTGGTAAGTAGCTTGTTTACCAGCCACATGGTTCCGGTTTCAGGCCTACTGCGTGGCATCTTGGGCAAGTGTCTTCTACTATAGCCTCGGGCCGACCAAAGCCTTGTGAGTGGATTTGGTAGACGGAAACTGAGAGAAGCTCGTCGTATATATGTATATATATATATATAATATATATATATATATATATGTGTGCGTGTATGTTTGTGTGTCTGTATGTGTCCCCCTAGCATTGCTTGACAACCGATGCTGGTGTGTTTATGTCCCCGTTACTTAGCGGTTCGGCAAAAGAGACCGATAGAATAAGTACTGGGCTTACAAAAGAATAAGTGCCGGGGTCGAGTTGCACGATTAAAGGCGGTGCTCCAGCATGGCCGCAGTCAAATGCCTGAAACAAGTAAAAGAGAGTAAAAAGAGTATATATAAATGCAAATACATACACATCCACTAAACACGCACATTCACTGTTTTTTTACAGTTAAACAAGTGAAATCTAGTAATAACTTGAAGTTACAGTTTCGAAGAAACTGAATATAATAGCATTACTATGTGTTGTTACAGAGTCGGCAATACTATGTAATTAATATCAAAATATATGTTATAATTTGTTAATGGTCTCTCTTAAATTCCTAGATCACTGGTTAAAACGATTTTCTAAGGAGAACTCGTATACTCTTTACATTCTCTTTTACTTGTTTCAGTTATTTGACTGGGGCCATGGTGGAGCTCCGCCTTTAGTTGAGCAGATCAACACCAAGACTAATTCTTTGGAAGCGTAGTACTTATTCTATCGTCTCTTTTGCCGAACCGCTAAGTTACGGGGACGTAAATACACCAGCATCGGATGTCAAACGATGTTAGGGGGACAAACACAGACGCACAAACATATACATACACATTCATATATATTATATATATATATATAATATATATATATATATATATATATATATAATATATATATATATTA
This sequence comes from Octopus sinensis, assembly GCF_006345805.1. Lineage (NCBI taxonomy): Eukaryota > Metazoa > Mollusca > Cephalopoda > Octopoda > Octopodidae > Octopus > Octopus sinensis. The sequence goes on from NC_043002.1 coordinate 15,170,654, forward strand.
GGATAGTATTATTGAAATACCATCACAAGTGATAAGCGATTTATCAGCCGTTCAGGCAAATTAATAAAATATATACATACAATATTAGAATAATAGATATGTGCTTATATACACAAGGGTACTACATGAGTACCTATATCGCTAATGATATATACATATATACGACGGGCTTCTTTCAGTTTCCGTCTACCAAATCCACTTACAAGGTTTTGGTCAGCCCGAGGCTATAGTAAGAGACACTTGCCCAAGGTGTATAATTTTTGAAATGACCCATGTGGCGGGAGAATACAATTCAAATCAAAAACAGTCACTATGCATATGTCAAGGTGGACGTAGTGTAGATTTTAATGATAATTTCAAATATATAATTAGTTTTTGACCTCACGTACAGTTTTCAAGATGAGAAATATTATTTTTTGTTTCTTTTAAGCTCATGCAGTAATGGAAAATCCAATTAATGACGTGTTTGCATGTATTTCATTTACATTTACCACCCTTTAAAATAAATTAGATTAGTTCAGATGCAATATTTCATAATTTTAAATTAACCAACCAAGTTTTGCCTGATGAAATGGGTATCTCAACATCTGAAAATGTACAGTCATTGGTCTGATGAAATATTTGATCATCTCATATCCAATATAAATATAACATTTGTACGACCAATTTACCACCAAGACAACGCGCCAGAAGATCGTGCAAACAAAACGTCAGAGAAGCTGAAGGACGCGGGCTGGGAGATTATGCTACATCCACTTGCCCCTTTTGACTACCACTAATTCCCTGCCTTGCAACGCACGATTGGCCATACAAAGTTCGAAAACGAAGAAGATGTGAAATCATTCCTTTCCGATTTTATTCATTCAAAGCCACGTGATTTCTGGATGAAAGGTTTCAAAAATTTGCCTGAAGGATGGACAAAGGTGATCGACTGCGATGGTGATTACCTTTTCGATTGATTATTCTTTGTTGTTTTTTAATTGTTAATAAAGTGATATTTTAAAAGTGTCGAAGAACATACTTATCAAAGTGATATAAATATAATTATATATATATATATATATATATATATATATAATAAAGTGAAGTTGTAAGGTACCGCACGAGTGGAATTATATATGAAAGAAGGTTTGAAAATGCAATTTTATAAAAAGGTTTTTTGACTTGACCGGTTTCACTTTTTTATAAAAAGATTATCAAAAGTAATATGTAAAAGCTTTGTCGTATTAGGTACTGGTTGTCACAAAATATTACAATACATATATACATTCTTGGATAATAATAAGAACATGTTAAAAACAGTTTACAAGGAAAAATCTTGGGAAAATATAAAAAAAGTTCATTAAAATATTGGGCACAAAAAATTAAAATACACATATACATACTTTGATGATAAGAAAATGTTAAAAACAGTTTACACAAAAAAATTTTTGAGAAATTAATAACAAGTTCATAAAACCTATTAGGATTTCATTGAAAATCATGTTTGTTTGGAAGTATCTATATATACACAGAAAGAAATATATTTAGTTTACAAAGAATTTGGGATCATTTTATTGTAAACGGGGAAAATCGGCAACCCAGTTTTGGAATGCATAAGGAACATACGCACACACACACATACACCGAAACACATATTGCAATTACGATTACTAGATCGAGGGTTTTATGCACTGACTGAGAGGCACGTTGTGTTCTTGAGCAAAACCGTTTCTTTCACGTTGCTGCAGTCCCTCATTCTATCAAGTGTGCTTGTTGGCCTGCTCACCTCGTCAGCTGTGTGGTGTCATTTGAAAGCTAAAACAATGCAAAAACGCATTGTGACCAGGCATGTGAAACAAAATCAAATAGCACGGTCGTTCACGCGATTATGTGATTTATATATATACGTAAACACAAACACACGTGTTTTAACTCTTCTGCATGTGCATATGCACACACATAAATCTCAAATCAAACTTATGCAGTACACCCTCGATTATCGCAGGTCATACGCTCTCAAACCTATACGATACGTGAAAATGTGCGAATTAGGATCAGTACTGCACTGTATATTGGTTTTGTTATATTTATAATTTGTATATTATTATTTTATTTTAAACGCAAAACAACACCAAACACTCGACTCCTAAATTGCGTTTTCCATACACTGTGTGCGATTTTTTGTTTGCTCATCTACAGTACACTACGAATTTTATTTTAATATATTTTAAATAGTGGGTTATATTGAGCAGTACTCTAAAATATTTTCGTTTATTAGCTTATTAATTTTCAGGCGTGAAAATGATTATTTCATCACATAAATAATTAAAATCTAAAAGAGGATAAACTCCTATCTGCCGCAGAACCCGACTATATACTGAGGAGTCCGCTATATGAATTTGCCTATATTAGCCAGAATAATCCACGATGTACTGAGGGCGTGATAGTTGAACCGCGATATGGCGTATGATTACAGTGTAAGTATAATCATTTTATTAAGATATAACAACATGTAGAAATTTCTCTGATGCAAAGTTCAGCAAAATTCAGATGAATATGGTACTTACGTCAAAGGCACCAGAATTGTCTATGGTATTATCCATATAAATCAAATGGGGTGATTATAATCAATATAAGCAACAAGTATATCTAAGGTAGAGTAGTACAATTGTTTCCTGCTACTTCATTTCATTAAACACTGTAAGTATTACATCAGTTTTAAAATGTCGAGCAATCTTCAGCTACTTATATGATTTTCCAATCAAACGGACAATGCACATTCTACAGTCAGGGAGTGAATATACTACTATCTTGTTCTTAAGAATGAAATCAATCTATCTGTCTATATATCTACCCTCTTTATAATGTTGGCAAATGAAATAGGTATAAGAATGTGCATTGTCCGTTTGATTGGAAAATTCTATATGTAGCTGAAGATCGCTCGGCATTTTAAAACTGATGTAATACTTGAGTGTATATAATATATATATATATATATATATATATATATATATATACAAAACTTAAATTATCGTACTTCTACGTGCTAAAATGGGTATACGTCATGAATACGTATTGATATATAAGAAGGAATGCATATAAATAAAGAATGAAGGATCATGTAAAAGAACGCAATACTGCAGCAGCACTCATTCCATGCATATCTTGAAAAAAAATAATCGTAAAAAATCGTCTAAGATCCAAAATTGTCGGCATTCTAGCTTACTATTTGGATAGATGTCTACAATATAAAATTCTCTTAAATATTTATCTACAGTTGTTCATACATTTCACACATACTGCAAAATGTTTCATTGCTTCAATATATTTGAAGCAGTAACAATTTCCTCTGTTCGATACGACGCGTAACAATCCGAATGGAATTTAATTAATACACATTAAATTTAAATTAACTATCTGTGACAGTTATGTAATTACATATTTACAATGTTTATGTTAATGAAACATGTACATCAGTATTGAATTATGAACTATATGTCGAATTATATTTTCTGATATATATATATGTGTGTGTGTGTGTATGTATATGTATATATATATATATATATATATATATATATGTATGTATGTATATGTATATATATGTGCGTGTATGTATGTATGTATGTATGTATGTAAGTATGTATGTACATACGTACATACATGTGTCTGTTTGTGTTGACAGAAAAAGAGAATGAAGTATCAGACAGGGTGATAAGTTCGTTGAGAATGAACGTCTCACTGTATTCGATCTTTTCCTCTACACTTTCTGTTCAAATCCCGAGTATGTCAATTTTCTTGTCCATATATCATATCATATAAAAGACTTCGAATCCAAGCATTGTGTTGACTGAACTGGATGTTGGAATTTTTCTATTTGCGTTCTGATTTTGGAAAATACCAAAATCTCCTTGTGTTCTGGATGTAAACTCTTACCATTTCGACACCAGCTTCACCTGATTTCCGTCTATTCTGTGCATATATTCACACCAGCTTCCGTGTTGTAAGCACATAACGTCTGTCCCTTCATTTCAGTAGAATAAGAGGCACAGAATTCTCACCTGAATTAAAAGCATACTTTTATAATAATTTACTGTTTTAAATTGTCAAATCTTTCGAACATGCCTTCAAGGCGTTGAAATCCGTAGTAAATAAATTATTCCTCCATTATTAATTTGCTTGACGTTCAGTTCTGTTCTTACATGTATGTGAAAGGAAAATAGAGAGATAGTGAGCGGGTGCGCATGTATCTGAATTTGTATGGTTTTGTGTGCACATAGAGTAGATAAATATATGTGTGTTTACGCATGCGCGCCCGCGTGAATATCAAGTTCAATGTTATTGGATTAATAACTCTTTTAAATGACAAGCATTTACTGGTTCTGCATTAAAATCTTGAAAGTCATTAATGGAAACACTTCGCATTACAATATTTACACAACAGTAGGCTTAAATCAAATAGCTTTTTCGTTTCATGAATATTTATAAATATCTTGTTTGAATTAAACTTCCTATTGTTTAACAAGCAGATGCGATTGCGAGTATATAAACTTTTGATGTGTACCTCTAAGATATAAATTCTCGAATGCGCAATGGTATTATTATTACTTTATTTTAAGTTCGTTCTAACGAACACATCTCTCTGGAGATTCTAAATTGTTTTAAGATATTTTATCTTCAATTAGATTTATTCCTGTTTGACATCCTCGCCCGATTCTATGTGAAGACTGCAGCTTAGAAGATAATGTGCCCTCGACACAAGCCAATCTGATTTCACCATTTATCCCTATCCGCAACAAGATCAATACCTTCATTAATTTTAATATGGCATCAAGCTGCATCCCCATTAACAGAAGAAATACTGTGTTATGAATCACCTCTAACTTGATAAGGCTCTAAAGTTTGAATTCGTTTCTAATTCAAAAGACTGGCCACTGGTATGTTTGGCCTTCACAAAGAATACCAAATCAAAACTAACCTTTTGAACTGGAAATGCTATCAGCAAAGAAATGTCTCGCATTACTAATTAATTTCTCAAAAGTGTGTAGCCTATACATATTTTGCGAGCAAATGTTTTGCTTTTGAGCGATTCACTGTTAGGGATTCTGAGAATAGAGAGCGTCAAAGAAAAGTTTTAATACTAAGCTTAAAACTCTTTCCTTTAAATAAATGCTTCTCTAGCACAAAATTATGATGATCTAAATTTTTCTTCAAAGTTCTATGGGAAGTTATATATATATATATATATATATTAGAAAAAACAACGTACTCAGAATTCTGGATATTTTTACATTTACAGATTTTTATTAATGTGTCACATGTTTTTATAATTCATATTTATATAGCTTGCATCTACTCTAGAAGATTCTTCAGATTCTTTTTATCTGAAGAAACTAGTAAAATAGATGCAAGCGCTATTATATGATTTATAAAAACATGTGACATATTAATAAAAATATGTAAATGTACAACAATCCAGATTTCTGAGTACATTATTTTTTCTAATATATAATACCTGTACATCAACTCCAAGCCTTCTAATTATACGAAGACTGATCTCGAAAAATGTGGAAAATTTGAAGATACCGTGATTGCTGCTTTGCTAGCGGAAAAGGAAATTTAAAATGTTTTGTGCAACTTCACTCGTGAACTGCTAGTTTCTTTGCGGGACATAAAATCAAATTCGGTAAACTATAAATTCATTATCAATATGAAAGAATCACTAAAGGCTAAAAAAGACGAAAAATGTACGAAACTCAAATGTGAATCATTTCTCTCTGTGTAACAATGTGTTGATAAATGCACAAAAGAGTCGTAGTGCCAGCCTCACTAAAAAAGGATTATTAAATGAATTTTATATTGGACACCCAGGGATTTCGAGAATGAAATCGTTGATGAGAAGTTATATATACTGGTCACTTATGGACGGTAATATTGAAGATTCGAAGAAAGCAGACAGAGGGTGTGCCTTAGCTGCAAATGCACATATCATTAAATATCAGCCGTAACCAAAATCAGATGTTCCATAGGTCAGGCTGCATCTTGATTACGCAGGTCCATTTACCTTGTTGTGGTGGATAGTATTCCAAACTGGCAGGAAGTACATGAATGTAAAAAGCTGACATATGCGGTTACCATAAGTTTTTTACTCAAATTGTTCCCCAGGTTGTCAATCCGGATACCATTGTGTCTAATAATGGAATTAAATTTACGTCAGACGAGTTCGGAAAATTTTGTAAGATGCTCGGCATGTCACCACTCGGCATCGAACATGTCATCATCCTAGGTTAACTAGACAGGCTGATCGCTTTGTTGACAAATTCAAGAATGTGTTGAAAAGAGTGAAGAATGAAGCTATGGACGATCATGCACTCTAACAATTTCTAAGTGTATACCGAGTAACACCTAATCTGAATATACGGGCGGGAATGTTACCTGCAAAATTGCTGTTTGCTAGGAAGGTCAGATCCGTTTTTGGTAAGCTGACACCTAGAAAAAAGTCGAACAACAAAAACACTTCAAAATTCTTCAAGTTATATGACAAATTGTTTTTTAAGTCTATAAATATGGCAAGGAAAGCTAGGAGGATGATTTAATTATTCAGCAAATTGGAAGAATGATATTCCTGGTAAAAGGAGAAAATGTCGAACACAAAAGACATATTAACCACGAGAAAAATGATTCACGCAAAAACGGTTATGAGAAATGTAATCCGCTTGGAAGTTTTGTAAAGCACCTTTCAGGTACCAACGCCCAAACAATTTAATACTACACGTTCTAGCGCGAGAAACCAGAAAATAACGGAAACACTGGAATTTAACCCTAAGCATAAAAGATATTGAAACTCGTAGCGGAGTTCAATTCTGAAAAAGGGGTAAGATAGGGAGATGTTGTGGAATGATTTGTTGTGGTGATTTGGGGAATTTAAAATTCGCCTTAATTATCAAAAAGCATTCCACAACACTCGTTATATTATGAAATACGTTGTCAAAAGTTTATTACTGTCGTTGGAAAAGCTTTCGCAGCAATGCTCATATTAATTTTTGTGATTCATTTTTTTCAGCGTGCCTGATCGACTTTGTCTGCGAAATATATATAGTAGCTATATTGACTACAAACACAACGCTATACCATTAGTGTTATCTTGGTCGTACAGAACAAATTATAAATAAAAATATAATGTCGAATTACGTTAATGGTTTAAAAAAATGCCTGTTGGAATTATTTCAAATTGAATTCGATAGAATAGATTAAACGTAATTTCCGACTAAACGATTAGGAAACGTCTTAGATTTTTACAGTATTTAATTTGGTATTTTTATGCATTCCCAAGAGAATTATTAGTTTCAATGTATTGGAGTGATAGCGATTAAGCATCTATACAAACTAAAGACTAATTTTCTTCAGAGGATTCATCTTAGTGAATGGCTGTTTTCCCAGCGTATACACGACTTCAATTATAGTATCCATTCTAATTATAAAACAATTCAACTACTACAAACCCTGAATCGTATGACTTCGTCTCAAATGTTTGAATGCGTTTGTCAGTGTTATCATCTTCAAATTTCTTTGTCACGAAACAACAGATTCGCTTACATACTATTCTCCATGGAATTTTATTAATCTTGTCGGTCCCCGATTTCACATTTTCCTCGTGCATCTATTTGTATCCAAATAAGAATATTCAGTTATATATATATATTTATATAAAGATATATATATATATATATATAGAGAGAGAGAGAGAGATAGATATATATATATATATAGATATACACGATGCACACACACACACACACACACATATATATATATATCTATATATATAGGGAGAGATATATATAGATATACAGGATAAAGAAATATATATACATACATATATATATATTTTAATTCATTACTTTCATACTTACGGTAGTAATAGATATATTTACGGATATATACATAGGTGTGTGTGTGTGTGGAAGCTGACTCGCGGTAGGAGGATCTCGGTTTCGATTCCCAGACATGTCGTTGAGTGTGTTTATTGAGCGAAAACACCTAAAGCTCCACGGGGCTCCGACAAGGGTCGGTGGCGACCCCTGTTGCACTCTTTTGCCCCACCTTTTTCTCACGCTTTCTTCCTCTTTCTTGAGTAACTCTGCGATGGACTGGAGTCCCGTCCAATTGGGGGGAACACATACGCCACAGAAACCGGGAAACAGGGCCCATGAGCCTGGCTAGGCTTGAAAAGGGCGCATAATAAAATAATAATGCATATATATATATATGTGTGTGTGTGTATGTGTGTGTCCATGCACCCACACGATTGCTTGAGTGTGTGTGAATGAGTGTTTGTATATGTGTGTCTACATTTAAATAGTTCAGGATGGAGACTTTATCTCTCTTAGTATGTACACTTGTACGTGTACGCATCTGAGTTTCCGTTGAAGGTTTCGCCATTAGAAGTGACGTTGTCTAAGGCATGTGTACTGACTTTTTATGTTACGGCAATTAATGAAGTCATAGCTATGGGAGGTTCTGTATAATTCTATTAGTAAAAATATCTTTATACGATAGAGCACTAAAACAGATTAGCTTTCTCTTCAAAATTGTCTCCAGGGCTGAGGTGGTAGTTACTCAATATACACTATCTTCTTAATGAAGACAATTTGCTTTTATGCTTTGTTTCAGTTCTCTTAATATTGCTTGGTACACCGATATATCCGAGATCCGTCAGTCAGGTATCTGACTACTAAGGCGGCGAGCTGGCAGAAACGTTAGCACGCCGGACGAAATGCGTAGCAGTATCTAATCAGCCGTTACGTTCTGAGTTCAAATTCCGCCGAGGTCGACTTTGCCTTTCATCCTTTCGGGGTCGATTAAATAAGTACCAATTACGCACTGGGGTCGATATAATCGACTGATTCTGTTTGTCCTTGTTTGTCCTCTCTGTTTTTAGCCCCTTGTGGGTAGTAAATAAATAGGTATCTGACTACGTTAATAATTACAACTAGGGAGGCGTTCTTATTTGCCTTTCTATCGGTGTACTGTGTACTTTATGCCAAGAAAGTCGACAATTTTGAAGTTGTTAGTAGCTGTTACATGAGGCTCTCATATTTTTTATCAATCTTGAAGTATTTTAACTGTCTTGTGAGTAAAGAATGGATACTGCACATGTAGTTCTCTAAATAATGTTGATAGCTCTTATTTCTTTAGTGCTCACACGTGGCTACACACAGAGGGGACAAACAAGGACAGAAAAACGGCTTAAGTCGATTATATCGACCCCAGTGCGTAACTGGTACTTATTTAATCGAACCCGAAAGGATGAAAGGCAAAGTCAACCTCGGCGGAATGTGAACTGAGAACGTAGCAGCAGACGGAATACCGCTAACTATTTCGCCCGTCGTGCTAACATTTCTGCCAGCTCGCCGCCTGTTGATCGCTCTGTCTGAAGTGCACAAAAATATCATTTAGAGTGCTGCAGTCGTGAAAATTTGATTTTCAGATTGAGATTACGGAGACGTCTTACAGCGAAATACATGCATCCCTCAAATTCTTTGCGATATCAGACTAAAATACGAATGAAAATTAATGCTAATAACTAATCTGAGGTTTATTCAGAAATAAACACTTGATATTCAGGTAACATTTCAGAAGGCTACTTAGTAAAAGGGAATCCTTCCCACTTAGAGAACAGGATCATATTCGAAATGCAGTGCCAATATTTTGAGACAATATTAATAGAAGCAAGTATACGAGGTGCGTTCAAACACTATCCGGCATCCAGTTTCCCCACCAAAGCCCACGTCACATGCGCAAAACCGTCTTGGTGGTAGGTTACGCAAGCATTCCTGTGCACGTAGTAAAACTCCCGCACCGATAAACGCGCTTAAAGTACAGTCGTGTTGTTCACACTCGTTCGATTTTCGTTTTCCGGCAAGATGAACGTAGCATCGAGTAGACTTCATAAACCTATATCTATTCACTGTGATGATGTTTTATGTGACGTCTGGATCGTGCTTAGTGCAGTCCAGTATTTCTTATTTCTCTATTGCCCACAAGGGGCTAAACATAGAGGGGACAAACAAGGACAGACAAACGTATTAAGTCGATTACATCGACGCCAGTGCGTAACTGGTACTTAATTTATCAACCCTGAAAGGATGAAAGGCAAAGTCAACCTCGGCGGAATTTGAACTCGGAACGTAATGACTGACGAAATACAGCTAAGCATTTCGCCCGGCGTGCTAACGTTTCTGCCAGCTCACCGCCTTATTTCTGTGTCCTGCATTTCTGTGAGGATCTGCTTGTTGTTCCACCAGCACCATGGGAACAAATTTTGCCGCCACTCACCTCCTGCGCAAATTGAATGCATTAGTCCTAGTCTTATTCCCACTTCATTATCATTTTCATGACTATTCGCTATATATTATCAATTGGTTCATTGTTTCGGCTTGTGGATGACCTGCATGAGCGAGCATCGCTCTCCACTTTGTTGCGATCCTGTTTGAAGCGGTTGTACACCTTCTTGATCTGGGGTTTGCTCAGATCTTCTGCATGCATCTGAGTGTCTGCCAAATTTTCTACATGCTTTGAATTTGAGTACCACTAAGCTTGTTGCGAAATTTGACGCATTATATCTGCTTGATGCATTCGGTGAAAACGAGAATCCAATAAGCGCGACTACACGTCTTTACTCTAAATGTAACAGCCGAAAACAGGCTGACGCAGCCTACCGTCAAGAAAGTTTCTTGCGTTCGTATTATGAGTGTCATCAGCTCACACACAAATCATTTTGTCCATGCGGCTTAATAAAAAGCAAATTCGGATAATTATTGAACTGATCCCGTAAAACAATTCCATTCAATTCTATAATCACTATGTTCATGTAACTATATGTAAGTGATAAATAATTATTCCATAGTCCAAATGAATTAGCATCGAGCGTATTCTATGATTGGATGCTTACAAGGAAGCATTCAGTCAGAAAAAATTGTATGAAACTAACTGATTTAAACTTGTTCCCATCAGTTAGAGTGGCATAATTACTAATGGAAAGCCCATGTTTAGTATGTGCAAGAAGAAAATTATTCTATGCTAAATTTGTGACCAAATATATAGAGAAATAGAGACAGGAGGAAATATGAAAATTTACTTTATTGTCAAGATAACTGAATTTGCTGCAAAGAAAAAATATACTACTACTACTACTACTACAACAACAACAACAACAGCTACTACTACTACTACTACTACTACTAATAATAATAATAATAATAATAATAATAATAATAATAATAATACTAATAATAATAATAATAATAATAATAATAATAATAATAATAATAATAATAATAATTTTCAGCTAGCAATAACCACGCTTCGGATAACCCTCATTGGCCATGGCACCGCCTCTGCGCAAGGCTTAATAATAATAATAATAATAATAATAATAATAATAATAATAATAATAATAATATAATAATAATAATAATAATCATTCTAAATATTTGTATATGGATTTTCCCCGGCATTGTACATTTTTAACCAAACGGTGTATTGTTTTTTTTTTCTTTCTTTCTACAATGTCGAGAGATAATTTAGAGATGTTAGAATGTATATTAGGAAAACAAATATCATCATTATTTCACACAATGTTACTGTAATGAAATGATTTCTGCATATCTAACGCACACATTCGTATTGTTTATTCACGATATTAACAAGAAGGCAATGCAGCAGTAACAAGATCTGTTCTACTCTTAACTTTTTCCATTACTCTCTGCATCGTATTTATTCTGCTTCGTTGAATAAATAAATATAAGGCTTAGGACTGGCTGTGTGGTAAGTCGTTTGCTTAAGAACCACATGGTTCCGGGTTCAGTCCAAATGCATGGCATCTTAGGTAAGTGTCTTCTACTATAGCCTCGGACCGAACAAAGCCTTCTGAGTGGATTTGGTAGACGGAAACTGAAAGAAGCCCGTCGTATACATGTATATATGTGTGTGTGTATATGTTTATGTGTGTTTGGTACCCCAAATATCGCTTGACAACCGATGCTGGTGTGTTTACATCCCCGTCATTTAGTGGTTCGGCAATAGAGATCGATATAATAAGTACTAGGCTTACAAAGAATAAGTCCTGAGGTCGATTCGCTCGACTAAAATGCGGTGCTGCAGCATGGCCGCAGTCAAATAACTGAAACCAATAAAAGAAATGTATATCTTACTTTTATTTTATATATATACAAACATTTTTTCTTTTAAATATTTGATACTTACATAAAAAAAACTATATACTATATAATATATGCAAAAGTGTCTGAAAATCATATGTTTTGACGGGCGATTTCTTTCTTCAACAATTATATTTTTTACAGTTATAAATCACAACAAATATCGGTGCTTTAATAACATAAAATATTGCTTATATATTTTTCTTCCTATTAAGTAAACGAGCGATTGCTATCCTTCATACGTGTCTACTATTTGCAGTATTGTGGGGATATACGTGCGGAAATATATGTTAGTAACCGTCAAAATTTCTGACATATTGTTACGAGTTGCTCGGATCTATCAAGTCAATAGTTTACAAAACTATTCTCACCTTACAGCAATTTATTCTGCTAAAATATAAGACAACATATATGGTCCCAACAGGAATATAATTATTAGCAGTGAAGAAATAAGACTACATTTGTTTTCTAAGACTGGAGTTCTAATCTAATAGTACTAATAAAGTACTAATATCACAGAAGTAGACGAAAAACAGTGCGAATCAAGTGATGTCTTCATTTTGAAAAAGTATCAATTCAAACGTAAAGCTAGTTATTTGAACAGATGCCTACGTATATTTTGTTATTGATTTTTCTCCTCCCTCCCTCTTCCCTTCCTCCGCCTCCTCTTCCTTCTATCTTCAATTTCTTCTTCCCCCTCCTCCACATCACCATAATTACCTTCTTATTCATCCTCCCCTTCCTCCTTCTCATCTCCTTCAACTTCCTCTTCTTCACTTTAGTATTTGATTCCTTAAAGTCCAGATTTTGTATACCTTTTCGAGGATTACTTTCCATATGAAAAACATGTTGTTTGCGATGGAGAAGTGAAATATAGAACACGATCTGACGCATAGTAACCAAAGATTGTCACTCATCATGTGTAATAACCTTACATGTTCCCAACGGGGTTGTGTTACGTGCAACAGTATTAGAACTCAGGTTTTCTCTAGGCCTGTTGAATTTATCATGTTTCTGTATGCAGAGCAATAGCTATACCATGGCTCTGTGGATAGAAATTTTATCAGAAGGTATACCAAACATTTAAGATATGTTAATAGCAATAATGAACTGCTGGAAAGAGTGGACAAATTAGTTAAAGTAGTTAGACATTTTGCAAGAACACCTCTGCTGTACTGGATGTGATGCTAGAACATCCATAGTTAACCGGCATTGAGAAACGGAAATATGAGTAAGCGGTGCCCCGTTTTCTGACACGCAAATGCGATAGATATACCTATCTGGAATACAGTATATATAGATGGTGTTATTTCTGCTTGACAATATTGAATGACTTCAGCAATCACAATGACGTCGTGATTCATAATGATTGCTTGATCTTAATCTACAGGACAAAGCAATTATTAAGCAGAGGTAAAATGCACATAATATTGTGTGTAGAGTAAATAGAATTTTCCTTTGGTGAGATATTTTGGGAGAAAAATATGTGTACTTTGTAAGATCAGGAAAAATGTGTGTACTATGTAGGGATATTCATAATGTGTACGTCAAGAAGCCATATATTCAAGGAATAAAAGTCTACGTCGCCGACTTATGGGTTTCAAGGTATTCTAACAAACATTCGAATGATATTTTCTCATACTAAGTAGTTAATCACTTTGTAATCAGGCACCACAGATGTTTGCTAATTGGATTTCTATATTGAAAAGTTCACGTGAACAAAGAATTCGAAAAACGAATAGAAAGCAAAGAAGTGATGGAGAATAGAAAAGGAAAAATAAATAAACATGAAGACGTGAACAAGAAACATATTATCTTGACGCTCGGTGAAACGAAAGAGAGATTAACGTTTCGAGCATAGCTCTTCGTCGGAAAGAAGAAAGAGAAACTTCTAAAGGAAAAGCAAAATATCGCCAACGACACACCTGTAATTACATGTCTGTAGTTTCATTGGATATACACATGATGAATTTTTTGCCATGAACGTCAAATGAAGCTTCAGTAAAATAAAGCGTTAATCATGTTCTATGAACACGAATGTGTCTCTTGAGGCCTGATGGTGCTTTGTAAACCCTTTTAACAAAGAGAGCAAGTTGAGGATTCAATTTTCTCGAGTACTTCTAGATTGTTTACTATAGGTTATCTGGAGTGGACGGTGAAACTTGCTTTGCTTTGTGCAAAAAAACTACTATAATAGGTGAGGTTTCCATTCAGAGGCGCAGCGATTTGCTAGCATACATTCATGCTTGCGTGATGATGCTCCCAATTTTGGATACGACTTTGTTCAAATACTTGAACTGAGGAGAAAAAGGGCCCTCACGAGGTACTGCGTTCTAATGCTGCGCTTTTCCAATAAGAAAAGGGAATGTTGCATCGTTTCAGATTATCTTTTAGTTTGTCTTTGAAGCACATGATTGGCCCACAAACTGATCTTCCTGTTGGAAATAATCCAAAGAGGAGTTGTTTTGGAATTCATATATCAGCTATTCGTGAGAGATGGCCTAAACATCTGAGCTGTATATTTGGATAGGGATAGATTTAATACCTGATATGTAGCATTTCGTTAGCGCCTCACTGTTATGAATATGATCGATCGGTTTTATGCTGGAGATAGTACGCAATCATTGCATGTGGAAAGTGTGCAGCCAATTGATGTGGTTTCGGTACAGAGTCCAAGATTCGGCACCATAAAGCAATGTTATCAATACCTCCGACTTATATGCTTTGCCGTTCACCATCAAAGATACGGCGTGGCTGTTACGAAGCCTGTGATAAAGCCTACTGAAAACAGAGCTAGCCTCTCCGATTCTGGACTGGATTTCTTTATCCGTCTAGCATCATTGGATACAATGGAACCAAGATAAGTGAAAGAGCATTCAGTTTTTAATACTTTCCAATCAACATATAGAGAAGGGGCAACAGCGGGAAAATGGCCACGAGTCGGATGATGGAAAAGCTCAGTTCTCTTGATGCTGATCGTCAGGCCGAATGCTTTCGATGAACACGAAAAGTTATTAAGAATTCATCGCATGTCCTCCCTAGTGTGTGCTACAAGTACAAAATCCTCTGTCAAGACCAAATCTGGAACTGTTTGCACCAAAATCTCATTTCTTTTTATCTGAAGCGCCGTTGCTTGGGCAAGCCGGTACAAGTTCTGTACTCAAACTTCACTCCTATAGTTTGTGTATATCTTCATATGTATATATATATATATATATA
Source organism: Octopus sinensis (assembly GCF_006345805.1). NCBI lineage: Eukaryota > Metazoa > Mollusca > Cephalopoda > Octopoda > Octopodidae > Octopus > Octopus sinensis. The sequence continues at coordinate 15,186,076 of NC_043002.1, forward strand.
TATATATATATATATATAATTCATGCGTCCCTGTGTGAATGTATGTATATGTATGCATATATATATATATATATATTATATATATATATATATATATATATATATATATATATATATATATATATATATATAGATAGATAGATAGATAGATAGATATAGAATTTAAAATGGGGATGAGAAATTAGATATCAATTTAATTAACATCGATTTCACACCAGTGGTCTAGCATATAAAAAAAACTGAAGGTTCGGTAAAATTGTATTAAATACATATTAGAGGGAAACCACTATGTGGACACCCTTATGCTAGAAATAGATCCGCTATTTATACATACGTACACACACACACACACACACACATATATATATATGTATGTATATATGTACGTACGTATACATATGTCTGTGTTTTTGCCTCTCTGTGTGTTTGTGTGTGTGTGTATGTATTGTTGATTGTATGAATGCATGCATATATTTATGTATAATTATTACAAAATCAATGTCATCTCTTCTCTAATATTGATGTTTCCGGATTTTCTCGCGGCCTCAATATCTCGACGGAAACATAATCGAAAAAAAAGATATTGAAAAATCAGGGAAAACTTCAGAAAGTTATACAAAAGATTCTATTCGACGTGAAAGACACAAGTGATAAGCATCATATCTTACGTTGCTGGCTTATTTTCTTGCAGCTTCTCTTTTTCTATTGTTTACTATATGGTTTTGTTATCAATTCAAGCGCGAGATGGAATATTGATTGAATATCTTTTGATACATATGTGTGAAACTGTCATCAATTGTTTTCAGACAGTGGATCAGAGTTTATTATCTGAATAGAAAACAAAAATAGATTTTACTTGAAGTGCTCATGGTTTGAATAAAAAGAGTTCTACGGATATAAGAAACATTAAAAATTTAACATTTCGTTTTTCTTTTCTTCTGTATAAGTGATACATAATCTAAGAACGATATGAATGAAATACAAAGGACCAAAAACAGCATCTTTGTTTTTTTTTATAATACAAGTCAATTGTTTGTTATGTCATATAAATGTGACGTATTGGAAAACTAATTCACCTATGAAGACATGAAGAGAAAGAAGATACAATTATTTGTGTTATGATGTGTTATTGTCGATAAATATCGGTTATGATGGATGGTTTTTACAGTAATGATACAAAAAAGAACAATAAAAAAATGCTACATTTATTTCTCCATTAGGCAGTGTCATGTGGTGAAATTAATTCGAAAATTTCTGCTGCAAAATGATGATTATGGAGGAATTAAGATTAACATCATCGTATCGAAAACGGTTTTCTGCAATCTCTTGCACAAGATTCAATTTGAATAATAAAATTAAGAAATATAAAAGTCAAATATGAAAAGCATTTGCTTCTTGAACTATCAATTATATTTACGAAGTAAATGTTTTCACCTTATATAAAATCCTAGAACAATTTTATAATTTTCCGTTTTATAATCATTATACACTATTAGTTAAAGGAACGGTGAACAAATATAAGCTTAGAGAAAAATATTATTTGCAAACCATCCGAATAAAGAGTCATTTACTTCTATGTTATATTCAGAATTTTGTATTTCTCATAAATACACCACCCCTCGTACACGTGGAGGAATATATAATGTGTCCTTCCTTACTTATATTAAGGTGGTATGTGAAGACAATTTTAATTAATAAGTCGAAATTTGGTTCGGAACTATAAATGGGTTCCGTCATCGGCTGCTTGAAAAACACACGTAGATACTTACACCTCTATTTATAAACATCAGTTTGCAATGTTTCACTAAAAGGGAGAATGACAAATGTCACTAAATGCGAGTAGGGTTTTAGGAAAATAACCAAATTACTAGATATGAGAGCTAAGTCGCTCTAATGTTTTAGTTAACTCACATGAATGAAAACATATACACTAATAGAAACTATATGCGTGCGAAAAGAGCGGAACGAAAATTCTTAATATTGAGGCGCCAGTTTCCGCAATTTCCGCTGTCTCATCAGATAAGGCCGCTCTATTGTCAACTACTTGTGGATTCGCTATTAGTATTAATGCTTGCGTGATCCGAATAGTTGGATGATTTAGTGATTGGCTAATGTGTATTTATAAAATTAATATCAACAACAGTTTGCAATAATTCATAAAAAGGTAGAATTACAAATGTAACTAAATATGACCAAGGTGTTAAGAAACACCTAATATTGCTAGAAATAAGAGCTAAACCGCATTAATGCTGTAGTTAACGCACATGAATGAACAAACGAGAATTCTTAATATAGAGGCGAAAACATAAATACTAATGGCGAAGCGGTTTAGCTCTTACTTGTTGCAAAGTATGTGTTTCCTAATGCCGTAGTTACATTTAGTGACATATGTGACATTTGTAATTCCTTTACGAGTGGCCGTGTGGTGAGTAGCTTGCTTACTAACCACATAGTTTCGGGTACACTCCCAATGCGAGGCACCTTTGGCAAGTGTGTTGTAAAATAGCCTCGGGTCGACCAAAGCTTTCTGAACACATTTGGTAGACGAAAACTGAAATATGTATTTATCTGTATGTGTTTGTGTATCTGTGTTTGTATTTCCCACCATCGTTTGACAACCGATGCTAGTGTGCTTGCGTCCCCGTAACTTAGTGGTTCGGCAGAAGAGCCTCGAGAGAATAAATACTAGGCTTACAAATAATAAATCCTGGGGTCCATTTGTTCGACTAAAAGTGGTGTTCCAGGATGGCTTAGGTCAAATGACTGACACCATTAAAAGAATAAAAATATATATATATATATATATATATATATATATATATATATATAATATATATATATATGTATACATACATATATATATATGTACACACGTATACATATATATATGGAATCGCTTCTTGACTTCATGGATGACTTCTTCTTGTCCCAACTGGTACTAAACCATTCGTGCTGATCGTGTTGGCAGAAGAAAGAGTGGGACTGCCATTTATGTCCATGATTCATTCTCAACAGAAGCCATGAACATATTTTCGAATGGATACTGCGAAGCAGTCGCTGTATTCAGTCAAACCAACAACTTAACAGTAGTTGGGCTCTACAGACCACCCCAAACGCCCCTACCATGCTTCAAGGAATGCCTCAACAGCATAAAGTGTTTCATTCAGCAGTGTCAACCTGACAACATTTTAATGATGGGAGATTTCAACCTTCCCGGGGTTGACTGGTCTACAAACAGTCTGCCGCCAGGTTCTCTCTCTCTCAACCCCTGACAGGGAGGCAGTGGAATCGCTTCTTGACTTCATGGATGACTTCTTCTTGTCCCAACTGGTACTCGAACCAACGAGATGTCACAAAAACGTCTTAGACCTAATTTTCAGCAATCACACTGATACTATCCACATATTGCAGTGGAGAAAACCCTAATCTCCGACCATGACATGGTTCTCTGTGATCTGAGATTTCACTGGCCAAAATGCAAAACAAATGTCATCCCTCCTGCTCATCCATTTGACACTATGGATTTCCACAATGCAAACTGGGAAGCGATCAATAATGATCTTGCACAAGTCGATTGTCCTTCACGCACACATACACACCCACTAACATCAAAAAGTCCTGGCAGTCACTTGTAGACACCATCACGAACATATGTGCAAGACACACCCCATTAAGATCTGCAAACAAATCTAAGTGTCGAATCCCTAGAAATAGAAAATCTCTCATAAGGAAAATTAAAAGAATCAACAAAAAGATCAACATGCTGAAATACTGTCAACAGCAACACACCAACCTGACTGCCATCTCGTCGCTAGAGATTAAAAAACATAAACTCCAAAACAACATGATGTCTATCATCAATAGTCAGCGAAGAGCTGAAGAGGCCTGGGCCATTGAGAAGATCAAACTCAATCCCAAAGTGTTCTTTTCATTTGCAAAAAAACACAGAGTCACTGGTTCTACTGTTGGCCCTCTGATTGATGAAAATGGTACTCTTCAAGACAATGCCAAAACCATGGGAGAAATTTGCAGAAACAATATTGCTCTGTTTTCAGCAATCCTGATATGACTGATCTGGGCTGTATCAGTGATGTTACTCCCCAATACACTTTATCGGACATACCATTTGGCGCTCCTGATGTCTTAGCAGCAATAAAGGAAATGAAGCATAATTCAGCAGTAGGTCCCGTAGGTTCCCTGCTTGTGTCTTGAAGATGTGTCAAAACCAACTTGCACCCCCTCTAGCCATCCATCTGTGGCGGAACTCATTGGATGCTGGATATATACCAGAAGACCTTCTATCCCAGTCTGTTGTCCCAGTTTTCAAAAAAGGAAACAAATCGCTTGCCGTGAATTACCGTCCAATCTCACTCACCTCTCATATCATCAAGGTATTTGAGAGGGTGCTGAGATCGCGTATGACTCACTTCCTTGAGAGTCATAATATGCTGAACCCCAACCAGCATGGATTCCGTAATGGGAGAGATTGCCTGACGCAGCTACTGCATCATTTTGATGACATTTTGAGAGCCTTGGGAGAGGGTTCCAACACTGATGTCATCTACCTTGATTTCAGCAAGGCCTTTGACAGGGTTGATCATAAGATCCTTCTGAGAAGCTGTCCAATATGGTGGTCACTGGAAAGCTGCTGCAATGGATCAAGTGCTTCCTCTCTAACAGAACCCAACATGTTGTAGTCGAAGGAGTCAAATCCAGCCCAGCCAAAGTCAGCAGTGGTGTCCCACAAGGCACTGTGTTGGGCCCACTTCTCTTCTCACATCTACATAAATGATATTACTGACACCATCAAACACAGCAACATCAGAACCTTCGCTGATGATTCCAAGCTCCAGAAGGTCATCAATGGCGTGGATGACCGAATAAACCTTCAGTCAGACCTACTGGCTGTTGTCCAATGGGCGGAAAAGAATAACATGTTGCTAATGAAGACAAATTCGAACTGATCCACTTTGGAAGGGAGGACGCTCTGAAACTCCCATACTCTCTTCCTTCTGGAGAAATTCTCATGGCATCCAACAACATCAGAGACCTGGGAGTAACAGTGGACAACAACATAAGCTGGGCTACACATATAAGCAGCAAAGTTGACATGGCCCGCAGAATGTGTTCCTGGATTCTCAGAACCTTCCAGTCGAGAGATTCCCACGCTATTATCCTTCTCTTCTCCACTTTTCCCGACCCCACCTTGAATACTGCTGTCCACTGTGGTCTCCCTACACAAAACAAAATATTATGAGAATTGAAGCTCCCCAAAGGTCAATCACAAAAAAGATAGATGGCATGTCAGACCTTGACTACTGGGGTAGACTAGAGAAGCTGAAATTGTATTCACTCCAACGACGCCGTGAACGCTACATTATCTGTATGATGTGGAAAATATTCCATCAGCACTGTCCGAATGATGTTGGCATCACCTTCAAAATGCATCCAAGGCTTGGACCACGTGCCATCCGTCCACAACAAATATCTAAATCGCATCACATAACGACAATACGGCACAACTATTTCACCTCAATTGGACCCGCTCTCTTCAACATTACACCAGGACACGTCAAAAAGGAACTGACCACACAAATTCAAGAAGTCTTTGGACAAATTCCTTCAAACAGTACCGGACAAACCACCCACACCCGGATATGTCTCCGCAAACAATAACTCTCTGCTCGAATGGGCCTGGTGCCCAAATCCTGAACTGAAAGACTTCGCCAGGTGGTGCTATTAAGTTAGACATGGCCTGGGCCAATACTGGCCAAAAACCTTTCTAAGTTATTCTAAGTTATATATATATTATATATAATATTATAATATATTATATATATATATGCATAAATACACCTATACATACATGCATCTATATATATATAAATCCACACCACACACACCTGTGTGTATGTGAGCGTGTGTGAAGAATTCTTTCGTCGTGACGTGTGTGGTGTGTGTACAGTACGCGTATTTATCTATATAAATGATTAAAATGGCTCTTTACTCGTGCCGATGATATGTATACAATAGTTTATATATAAAGTAAAGTGTACTAGCCATCTGAATGTGGCTAGCCACTGGGTGTGGAGTGTTACCGACGCTTTTAGCCCCAGGAGATCAACGTCACCAGCTGGCCTTAGACACAATTTCAGTGCCCTTGTGTAACACAAGTGCACTGAAATTGTGTAACACAAGGGCACTGCAATTATGTTTAAGGCCAGCTGGTGACGTTGATCTCCTGGGGCTAAAATCGTCAGAAACACCCCACCCCCAGTGGCTAGCCCCATTCAGATGGCTAGTACACTTTACGTTGTCGAGCGGTTACTGTTTATATCTTGTTTGGAGATTTATTAATAGTTTATATATAATACCTGCTAAATCAATTTATATCTCCCTCATCATTCCACGAACATTTGTTCTCAACGTGACAGTGTTTGACAAGGAAACATTTGAGAAGGAAATCTCTGGGAAATCGGAAGTAGTACACTGACCCCAGGGTGGTGCAGCTTTTCATAAAATGCGAACAAAGAATATTTTTGAAGTCAGGAATAAAGAAATAAACATTCTGAATCAGTTATCCGTAGGTCCAATATTGTTTCAGCTGGAATACTCGTCCGTAAATTTGAATATTAGTCTTGGCATTGACGCACGTCTTTAACCCTTTTCTAACCACATTTTAGCCCACGGCTGCCCGAAAGTTCTTTCTTCTTCTTTGTACTTATAAATCAACATATTGCAATCTTTTTTGCGCCTTTAACGGCATCGATTGATAGATCTTGGATGACGTCCCAGCAGATCGAAGAAGGTAGTAGAATCTTTCGGGGTATTAAAAGTATTGAAGCCAGTATTTCACACAAAATCTGCTCGATTTTATTATGCAAATTGGCGCAAGAAGATATCGCTGAGGCCCAAATTAAAAACATAAATAATAGCGTTTTTACGAATAATGAAGGAAAATATCCGAGCATTGTAAATGTCACGAATCATGGAAATGTTAAAAAAAATTATAAGATTATAACGAATTGTAAATGTCTTAATCATAGACAATGAAGTAACTGTTGTGAAGAAAGCGCCTCATGTTACAAGCCAGGTTACGATCGTTTGCACTGTGATTATGGCTATTTCTCCACAATATTTTCTTTCCCTTGTTCCCTCCTCTCCTATTCCCCACTCTCTTAAGTTTTGTAGAGATATTTGTTATTGTCTACAGTTTTGCTCAAGTATTTTCCTTGAATAATAATTTACGGATTTTCTTTAATTAGTGCTAACATTTTCTTAGTTTCGGATTATATAATGAGATTACTTTCATCAAGATTAAGCAAATGAATAAGTTAAGCTCGAATTGATTCATCATGTCAATGCTTTGATATACTAAACAATATATCAGATTTTCTTTCTTTATCTCATGTTTGGTACAACGTCCGAAAAATATTTTCAGATATATTTTCTTTGGATCAAATATCAAGATTGACGCTATCTCTCTGCTGGTAGATTGGCACAATCCATCTTCCTTTCCTACAACAGGTTTTACGAGTGTTATCGCTAAGTTTAATGGCATATTTAGAATAGATTTGCTCTTTAGCTATTCTATAATTTACAAAATCTTTTCACCATCCATCCTCGAACTTGACCGTTTTTTTGTCCCAACGATTTCACATCGCTTCAATGTCAGGAAACCTAATAAAATAAATCATTTACTCTTGCTCTTTTACTTGTTTCAGTCATTTATCTGTGGGCATGCTGGAGCAACTCCTTTAGTGGAGCAAATCGACCCCAGAACTTATTGTTTGTAAGCCTAGTTCTTATTCTCTCAGTCTCTGTTGCCGAACCGCTAAGATACGGGGACGTAAGCACACTAGCATCGGTTGTCAAGTGAAAATGGGGGGACAAACACAGACGCTCAAACATATACACATACATACATATGTATATATATATATATATATATATATATATATATATATATATATATATATATATATATCCATATATACATACGACGTGATTCTTTCAGTTTCCGTCTACCAAATCAACTCACAAGTCTTTGGTCTGCCCGAGGTTATAGCAGAATACACTTGCCCAATTTGCCATGAGGTTCTTAAGCAAGCTACTTACCACACACCCACTCCTACGCCTATTTATTAAAAGATCTTTTGAGCAATAAGCATGTCGCTGCTCGTTTCTTGATGTGGTAGTCACATGAGTTGAAATTTGCGTAACGTATATTACATAATCTTCTAGATGTGCGTATGCCACATAACTGACTCTACCTTGTTTACCTAATTGTATGGTATGTATATCACAAAGGTAAATGTTCATGGATATGAATCGAGGAAAATTGTTGCTATGTTTTATCTCTCAGGTTAGACTTAATAATATTGCAATTAGCAAAAGTTACAAAATGATTCATTTCAAATCGTTATCAGTATATTCACTTCCGCCAATACAGAGGACGGACGTTATATTTACAAATTAGACCATGTATAGCAGCATATAGATATTATTCGATATCGATAAATGGTAGACATGATACTACAACGGAAACAAATATCAAATAAAGAAGTCAAATATAATTATAAATATAATGCAATCATATTAATTTCATACGAGTGTGTGTCTCTGTATGTGTGCATGTATATGTGGTTATACTCACATATGTGCAGGCAGGCGTATACATACAATAGATAAATACATACACACACACACGCACACAGACACACGTGCATATATGTATGTATAAATAAAAATATAAGTATATAAGTATAAACGGTTAGATGGATTCTTACGTAATTACTGAGTTCGGGTTTATGGCTATATTAGTTTTTATACAATTTATCAGTTTTGATACTTCACAGAAAAATAAGAGATATTATATATACACGTGATGACTTATCTTACTAAAGCAAACATTAAATAGAATATCATAACTATGTTTCTCTTTCATAGTTGCATTTATTATGGAAAAGCAATATGATGTATTAACTATTAGTATATTCTGATAAAACTAATGTTGTATAAATGGCAACCTAATAACCATACAATCTGGCACACACACCTACACACATTCATGTTTGCAAATCCTCACATATGAAACTCGTATAAGTTTGTCTACATTTGCTTAAATATATTTACGCATATATTCACACAAATACAGACACAGACAGTCACACATATACACACACACACACACATGCGCAGACACACACGCAGACAATCTAACACCATCTCCGATGAAGGGATATATGAAATATCCTGGAAACAGCTGTAAGACAGTCTATTTATAAATGTTCTGAAATCTTTCACAGCCTTGGATTTTTATGTCATTCTGTTAATTTTTTAAGTATACACATGCTGATATATGATCTACGTGAGACTCGTCTTTCGCCAAATCACCGAACCTAGAGCTTAACTATAATCTGTTCAGAGCAGTTAAAAGCATTACCTGACACATTTGGGTCTCCTTGACACCATTACCTCTCATAACCTATATATATATATAGATATTGGCCTGCTCACTTATCCAGCGGGGTGGCGTCATTCGAAGGCTAAAACAATGCGATCGCATTGTGACCATCGATGTGTAATAACATCTGATGGTCTGGTCGGTCACGTGATCACGTGATATATATATATATATATAGAAGTCCAGAGAGCAGAAAATGCCATTATATATGGCCTTCATTGATCTAACAAAGGCTTTTGACTCGGTAAGCAGAACAGGCCTCTTCCTCCTGCTCCAAAAAATCGGATGTCCACCAAGGCTGCTGAGGATCATCAAGTCTTTCGATGATGACATGCAAGGCACCATACAGCACAACGGTTCAACATCAGCCGCCTTCCAAATAAAAAATGGGGTAAAGCAAGGCTGTGTCCTCGCTCCTACATTGTTTGGCATCTTCTTCTCACTCTTGCTGTCACATGCCTTTCAGACATCAGATGATGGAGTGTTTCTGCACAGTAGAAGTGACGGGAAACTGTTCAATCTCTCGCGCCTACGTGCCAAGACCAAAATCAGAAACGTCCTGATCAAGGAGATGTTATTTGCTGATGATGCCGCTCTGGTAACACACACAGAAGAAGCCCTCCAAAGACTCATTAACTGTTTTGAGCAAGCATGTAACGACTTTGGCTTAGCTATCAGCCTTAAGAAGACCAACATCATGGGCCAGGCTACATCGGACATCCCAAACATACATATTGGAGACCACAGATTACAAGAGGTGGAGAAGTTTACCTATCTGGGCTCTACCGTCACCTACAACCTATCCCTTGACGCTGAGCTCAATATACGCATTGGCAAGGCAGCTGCTGCGATGGCCCAACTCTCCAAACGGGCTTGGGACAGCAATAAGCTGACCAAGACCACAAAAATGAAGATCTACCAGGCATGTGTACTCAGCACTCTACTGTATGGAAGCGAGACCTGGACGCTATACACACGCCAAGAGCGTCGCCTAAACATCTTTCACCTGCGCTGCCTCCGAAAAATCCTCCACATCAAATGGCAGAATCATATCCCCAACAAAGATGTCCTCAGGCAAGCAGTACCTGCCAGAGGGAGTGTTTGTCCAGGATAGGACTACACAGCCACAGCAAGAAATGTAACAGGAAATAAAATATAACAGCCGGACTAGACCTAGAAAAAAAAACTGCGCAACTCCATTGTCTCCCGAGACAGAAAGGATGCCAATACAATATATATATATATAATACTATACTCATAACCTATATGTCTATAATAAGAATAATAAAGAATCTTCTACCCACTTTTCTAACTTCTCCTCTATTCCTGAATACGGTCCCAAAATTCACCTAATTGTAATTGCTGTCCTGGAAACATCTGCCCGTTGCAAACCGATTGCAGAAGATAAATGCAATTTACAAATGCAGTATCCTTGGACTATTACACAACTCTAAAGTCATATAAATATGATCAACCAAAGATTTTAAGCAAATATATGCCGCTCACCTCCATTCATTTAGATGTGATAAAATCAGTAAATCTACAACACTCGCCAACCACATGTATCATCTCAAAAATACAAATATACCTTATACTCTATCATAGTCCATACTGGAGTAATGGCTTCCCTACCGAGGTCAACGCTCAACCTGCAAATCTTGCCTGAAGGAGGCACTTCACATATAAAGCACATCTCTCCAGCATTGCTAAATAAACATAATGAGGCACTAAGCTTATTCAACCACCGCTTTTTTTCACGCATTCAAATTCTACCACGAATCCAAATGCTTAAACGACCATATAGTATATTTCCACAATACCCTGTAGGTAATACCAATAACCTCATAATTCTACATATTGACTCTTAATCCCTATCTAATTCCTCGCTCTTACTCGAGTATCACAACCATCAAATTATATTCGTGTGTATATGCGTACATGCATATGCGCGTGTATATATATATGTGTGTGTATGCGTGTATGTATGTTTGTATGCGTGAATGTATATAGGTATGCAGGGTATGTATACCTGCGTATACAGGGGTGATAATACATTCAGATATACGTATATATGGGTCTGCATGTGTACATATACACATGAGTACGAGTTGTATATGCAGATATTGATATGTATAAACATCTGTATAAATACATATACACGTGTCTAATATATACATATATATACATCTTCACATATATATTTTCCTCTACTACCAAGCACTGACGTGTCCAACCAACTAATCTATATTACTAAATTCTTCATTCCATACTTTTACTCTTCTCTATGCCCCATCACTTAGACTCTTTCACTATATAACTGACACTCCATTACATTTTACATTATTATACGCTCTCTCTCTCTTTATCACCCCCATTTCTTGTATCTTTTTACACTCTAATACATTTCTCGCTCTATCACCATCATCTCCCCATTCCTACATTCAAATTATCTTAACTGACAACTATCTTGTACACTGCCTTATAATCTCTGTCCTTGTTTTTTTTTTTTTTTTTCTTTCTTTTCTTTATTCCCCTCTTTCTGTTTTCGATTTGACCTTACATATTCATTCCATACTTTTAGGTCACTTTCAATAAAGCCCTTGATTCAATAGCACTGTGTACAAACTCTATACTTGGAATTACCTATTTTAGATACTATTGAATTTTATTCACAATATATTGGAATCTTATATGCATACAATTCTGCCTGAATAATGGATCTACAAATGCAATATCTCTGCATATCTCACGTCTATTTTCATTCTTCCACTTACTCTCTATTTCGCATCTCATCTAAATTAATTATTGCTTAACCATTTTCTCACACCGTCTCTGATGAAGTGATATAAAAAATCTCCTGTAATCAGCTGAAAGACCTATTTATATATGTTCTAAAATCTTAATACCGTTGGATTTTTATCTCATTCTGAAAAAAATAATTGTACATATATTTATATATATGTTAGTTAGTTAGTTAGTTAGTTAGTTAATTTGGCTCAAAAGCAAATAGCAAGGCCATGTAGGGGGACATGGAGTTAAGTACAGGGTGGTGTTCATGTAAAAGTTCAGGCCACCTGAGGTCCAGGGAGGCTTTGAACAAAGCGGTCGTCGGCATCTTCACCATCTCGTCTGGCAGCTTGTTCCACGGATCCGCAACCCGGACGGAGAAAGCCCCTCTCCTTCGATTGAGATGAAATCGTCGCAGGTAGAGCTTTTCGGAATGACCCCGCAGCCGACGCTCTGGAGCAGGAGTGAAGAACAGCTCTTTCCAGAGGTTACACTTTCCGCTTATGATGTTGTGGGCGAGAATGAGAATGAGATATACACACATACACACACAAACACACGCACATACACACACACATATATATATATATATATATATATATATATAATATATATATATATATATACATACTCACATACACACACATATATATATGTACATACATATATAATATGTGTGTGTGTGTATATATATATATATATATATTATATATATATATATATATACACACATATATATGCATATATACATATATATCAATTATGCATTGATATAATTGTTCAATAAAGTCTGAAACATATGTAGTGCTAAATCCTTTGCATCCTGTTTTTAGTTTGATAAATAAAAACTTATATATACATATATATATATATATATATATATATATATAGATATATATATATATACTTCTTGTGCTCAAGATATTCAAACTTGAGAGGATATAGAACGAAATATGGGCATGTACATGTTAAACAGATCAATATGATAGAATTGTAAAATGCGCACACTCAAATGTTTTACGGAATATTATAATAAACTTTAGAAAGTAGGAGACTAGCATTGTTGTTCAAAAGTATTAGAATAGCCATATGTTGTACATTGTGTGCCATCTTAAAATGAAAAGAGACTCATATGTGCATTACGATTTCACGATATTTATTAAACCATGTTTTGAATATAAACATTTGAAAATGTACAAAATGTGATCATTAACGTGGAAAAACGTAAATACATTATAATATTCTTCATGCCAAATTATATAAAAAAACATATTTCACACTGGATGCAAATTACCATGATAATCAATTAAAAAAAAACTGGATTGATGATGAAGTGCGAAACCGAAATAATTATAAGCAAAGATAATTCGCATTATGCTACACATATTAATGAAATATTTATGCGAATTAAACAAATTATTACTAAATTATTTTTGATTAATTACTTGTAAATTTATAAAAGTTACCATTGTTGCGTAAAGATTACATTAGTATTTTTGCACAATTGTTCTGTTAAAATTGAGTATACAGTAATATAATCTACTTAATTTTTGATATAATTTAATTTTGATGAACTAAACAAATTTCTTGTGATAAAATGATGCCACAGTATGTAAGCATATAGTACACATATAAGAAGGTTTGTTACCCTTTTCAGTGTGGGTATTTTCTCAATTCTAGTTTCGTACTTTTTAAGACGATGCTTGTAATATATTATATAATGTATTTCTCATAATGAGTGTCATCTAATGGGTGTATGTCTCAGTGTGCGTGCTTGTTCTTGTGTATGTGAGTTTGTGTATATGTGTGTGCGTGCATGTGCATTTGTGTGGGACCATTGAGTATGTGTGTGCATGCTTGTGCTTGTGTGTGTGAGCCTGTGTGTTCTTGTGTAGTCGCACATATTTTGTTTAATTTAGCTTTAAAATTCATAGAAATCAACGTAATTTATAGTTCTTTCGCATTTCCTTTTATCAATACTATGTGTTAATTTACATTTCTTCCGTTTCTCCATTCATGTTACAATATTGCAATGGTTTGGCTCTTTAATGCCGGTTGCAGCATTTCGCCTGTTTGGTGGTTAAAAAGAAATACACATGGACTACTATAACTATTACGGATTTTTCGAGGTTGATCTCGTTTTATTCTTGGAAATTTACGGATATTACATACATAAATGAAGCAGATTTTCTCAAGCCTAAAATGCGATACTGTTTTTGATATATCTATATTCCACACCCATAAATACATAAAAACGGAGCACATTCGCACGCGCATACACACACGTACAACCAGTAGCTTCTTCCACATGCACAAATACATAAACATAGAACAATCTCACGCACACACACTCACACACACAAGAACAAGCACGGACACGCATAAAAATGGTACACGCATTAGCTTCCTCGTCCACTTCGACACGTCAAACAGAATATGTTCA
>NC_043002.1:15205771-15280771 GCF_006345805.1 Octopus sinensis
CTCTACTTCGTAATCTGTCCCGTCTGTGTGCAGCCCTGTGTGGTTAATAAAGAAACGTATATATCTATCTATCTATCTATATATCTATATATCTATATGCATATATATATAATATATATATATATATATATATATATATATATATATATATATATATATATATATATATATATGCATATAGATATATATATATATATATATATATTAATACACGCATTTCTTTTATACTTATATATGCCTTTTATAGTGTTTTGCATTTACTGGTGTTTATAGACGTCTGTGAGTATGCGTATAAATCTATGTGCTTATATGGACATGTATCAGCATATGCGAATATATGTATATACTTATGCGTACACCCTCATATATATGTATATATGTGTGTGTGTATGTGTGTGTATGTGTGTATGTGTGCGCATGTGTGTGTGTGTGTGTGTGTACTTGCATTCCCTTAAAATTTTTTAAATGGCTAGGCTAAATTCGAAACTGAAATGAAAATCTCTGACAGAACAACATGTAAATATGTTAAAAGGGTAAACGCTTTTTCCGATCTTGCATGGTTTCCTGTTATTCATTACATTCCTTGTTTGATTGAAAACTGAATGAGATATTTTTCATTGAATACACTGCGATTGAAAGAAACGTTTCTGATTCATTGCCTTGATTGAGAGTTACACTACACTAAATGAAAACTCGCAGCCAAATTTGTAATTCAAAGATTACGTTCTTGGTATAATAGAATTACGTGCAGTAATGCGTCACTAATTTTAGAAGTGTAGTCGCTTTAGTTTCATGTTTGTTATTTAATTTCTTTAAACAAAAACAATTCAATGTGCAGTTCAAAAATTGGTTTGGAGTCATACTTTCACTGAATATAAAAGACAATGTAGATAATTTTTTAAAACTACAACTACTACTGCTACTAACACTACTGCTGCTGCTGCTGCGACTGGTGATGATGCGAATGAGGATGATAATGATAGTGATAATAATAACAATAATAATAAGAAATGGCATCTTTACTACGGGTAAAAGGCCAACATTTTAGGGCAGTCAAGTGCATGGACGCCATTGTGCCGATAACGAAACAATGGAAGGCAAAGTCGACATCGGCGGAAGTCGAGCTTAGACGAAATACTGCTAAATAGTCTTCCTTATGTATATACCATACTAACATACGCATTCACTTATATATTTTTTTCCAGAAAGAGACTGCTTGTGTTTAACCATGTACGAATATACGAGTGCCTGTGTCTCTAACAAATAATATTAATATTGAATATTTACATAGAACGGAATATCATGAGAAAATCAGCAACAGGCAGCTAAGTTGTTACTTTCATTCTTGTTTGTACTTCTCAATAAATGCATCTATATATGTGTATGTGTGTGTAAGTATGTGTGTAATTGAAGAAATGGTAACCGAAAAGGAGTACGTTTTGACAGCTAATTTTAATCGCCTGTAGTAGAGATGATGTTACTTCTTCTTCTTCTTCTTCTTCTTCTTCTTCTTCTTCTTCTTCTTCTTCTTCTTCTTCTTCTTCTTCTTCTTCTTCTTCTTCTTCTTCTTCTTCTTTTCTCCTCCTTCTACTTCCTCATATTTTTCTTATATATATACGAACACATACATCTCTATATATACATATACTTAAATATA
This sequence comes from Octopus sinensis, assembly GCF_006345805.1. Taxonomy (NCBI): domain Eukaryota; kingdom Metazoa; phylum Mollusca; class Cephalopoda; order Octopoda; family Octopodidae; genus Octopus; species Octopus sinensis. Next base: position 15,207,429 of record NC_043002.1, read on the forward strand.
TATATATATATATATATATATATATATATATATATAGATAGATAGATAGATAGATAGATAGATAGATAGATATAGTTTATATGCATATAAATATACATACATATATATATACATATACATACATACATATATATATATATAATATATATATATATATATATATATATATATATATACAAATATATACATATATATACACACATACACATATATAAATTCATATATGATTATGTATGCATGCATATACTTATGTTTGTATATATATATGCATGTGAATGTGGGTATGCATTTATATATGACAGATATAATAAATATTTACACGCCAATATACGGACAGCGATCCTTCTATATATATATGTATATTTGTTTGTGTGTGTGTGTGTGTGTGTAAGTCTTTCTGTGTATCGGTTTGTGGGTTGCGTTGATGATTTCATAACTTTCCCCCATTCTATAATGCATCATACACAGTAAATTCACATGCTGAAAGACCAGAAGAGAATGACGATTTGGATCGTCTACATTTTTTCGTATGCATATAATGATAATCTTGGAGTACAAAGTAGGCATTTATTAATGGTCGTTGTACATCTTATACCATTCACTGTTAAGAAACGAATAGAGCTGTACCATATACGTGGGGCATGAATATGATGGTGATAATATACGACACGCTAGTATGCCTACGGGAACAAACCGTTTATACTAAGTGCATTTTCTTATAACACATTGTTTCGATATAATTGCAAGTTATCTAACATTTCAAACTCAAACACAAAGAGTGTAAATGTTACACCATTAATAAAAATAGTGTAGATCATTCGAGGAAGTAATTTAATTGACGAAACGCAGCGGTGAAAGCAAACATAATTGTAATAATAATAAACAGTACAACAGAAACTCCTAAATATATATAACATTATTAGCAGCAAATTCAACAAAAATAAAAACCGTACTGGTAATCATGATAATAATAATAATAATAATAATAATAATAATAATAATAATAATAATAATAATAATAATAATAATAATAATAATACGAAGAAGAAGAAGAGAAAGAAAAAGAAGTGTTATAAACAAGATAAGAAGTGTTACAAACAACATAACGTTAGCAATGGAATTAATGATAACAGTAGTAATAATTTTCTTTTTCATCACTTGTGATAAAAACACTGAGTGCAATAAAAATTTATGAAACACGAAAATATGAAATACACTCGAACTAGAAAATAGTGAATGGGCCAAAGTGTAAACAGCAACTTAGTAATATGAAGTTGCTATCTAGTCATGGGGTGGCCACCAAATATGGGTACATTGGGACAAGCCATGGAAAATTTCCCAGCCAAATTTTTGCTTTCCGCTATTTATGCTAATACCAAGCATTCGTTAATTTGTAGAAAAAGGTCCTCATCTTAATCCTGACTAAATTACTTGTTTGTGTGTTTCATAAGGAACCTTTCTGGGAGGAAGTTATCTACCGTTAGATTTTAAAATACATGTAACACAAAACATATTGGTGTTAAATAATCCGTTTGATATATTTAACATCTTCAATATCAGTTATATAGTGGGTGATATTTAAAACCGATTCCCTTGTGGCAATTTGTGAAAGAAATGAACTTCCAGAACGATGTTTTAATTAGGATTGCTTATCACTCTTTACTCTCCGACGTCAAATGCAGTCGAAGTCCACTTTTATTTTGTCTTATCTTTTAATTGTTTCAGTCATTTGACTGCAGCCATACTGGAGCACCGCCTGTAGTCGAGGAGGTCGACCCCAGGACTTATTCTTTGTAAGCCTAGTACTTATTCTATCGGTTACTTTTGCCGAACCGATAATTTACGGGGACGTAAACACACCAGCATCGGTTGTCAAGCAATGTTAGGGGGATAAACAGACGCACAAACATACACACACACACACACACACATATATGTATATATATATATATATATATATATATATATATGTTTCCGTCTACCAAATCCACTCACAAAGCTTTGGTCGACTCGAGGCTATAGTAGTAAATAATTGCCCAAGGTTGCACGTAGTGGGACTGAAACCAGAAACATGTGGTTGGTAATCACGTTGCTTACCAGACAGCCACTCTTGCGCCTATATATAATATGAGCAACAGTTAAGCATATTATGCTGCATACTGTATGGATAAATTTGTGAATAGGCACTCCAAGATAGTTACTAGATGCAACAACGAGGTAAAATGTTCAATTTTGCTGTTTGGTAAAAAACAAATCATATTGAAAACTCTAGTGGTGCAATCTGCTTATTTTGTTACATTGTATTTATTTCTCTTTATTTCTACTGAATATTTTCTACTTTCCATTATGTAAATGCAGATGTATATATCCATGCGCTGCAGCATTTGGTGCGAAATATTAATATGTATTATTGATGTAGGAGACAGAGAGGAAAAAACATGTATATTTATATTATTGAACTTCCATACTGTTTATTAGGTAACTGGGGATATAGTGGGATAGATAAGTATTGTTATATTATTTAAAAAATCTAGAGCAATATGAAAAATCTTATATCTCAAAATTCTAGTGCATTTCCGTTGGCCATAATCATAGAATTCAACAAATTGATATAAATTCAACATATTAATATAAACATCATAATGTTAAGAATGGAAGTAAGAAGTATGTATCCGTGCATACATAAAAAAGATATATGTGTGTCTATATAAAAACTATATACACTAACTTGTATTTGGGTATTTGAAAGAATATGTATGTGAGGGAGAGTTTACCTACTCCTATTTTTGTAAATGACTACTAAGAGTACATTGAAGTTAGACATTCGCAGATTAACCTTATATGGTGATATACTCTGGTTTAGGTCAAGTTCTAGTAGATCGTGACAAGCACACGAAATACTCATTCCTTATCAATTCATCACATTATTATCTCTAAACCTTTTGTGTCGTACTTTATTTCGACTTTCTTTCTCTTCCCAAGAATCTACACATAAGACAGAATTGCGTTCTACATTTAGCGGGACTTGTTTATTTTTTGTCTTTATTTCTTTGTTTTTCTATTTTGTATTTTGCTTCTAGTTTCGTTTGGTCTGCCATTTCCATCATGGATTTCGATTTCTCAGCAAATTGCTGAAAAGGCTAAGTTCTACGAGTATTCATTATTGAATAGAATGAAGAAATTGTCTGATCTAACAAAGGGCACTCAACGTCGTCACATGAAGAACCACATTATACACCCATGATTTATAGTAGAGATTAAGCAGTATGTTAAGTATATCAACAAACCAATGTGCTACGTTTGTGTGGAATTAAATTCCAATGATATGTAATAGCGAATAAAGTATTTTGTTCAATCCATTTTCCCTCATGCATCTCTTCGTATATACAGACGCACACATATCCATACATGCATATATATGTATATATGGGTGTGTATGTGGAGGCACATGGCCTAATGGTTAGAGCAGGAGATTCACGATCGAGGGATCGTGGGTTCGAATCTCAGACCGGGCGATGTGTGTGTTTATGAGCGAAACACCTAAGCTCCACGCGACTCCGACAGAAAGTAATGGCGAACTTCTGCTGACTCTTTTGCCTCAACTTTCTCTCAATCTTTTAAGTTTCGTGCACCTTGCAGCTCACTTGCGACGGACTGTTGACCCGTCCAGGTGGGGAACCTATACGCCAAGGAAACCGGGAAACCAGCCCTATGAGCCAGGCGTTGCTCGAGAAGGAACAAACAATATGTGTGTATATGCATGTATGTGTATGTATATATATGTGTGTATATGTGTATACATATATATGTATATATACATCTCTCTCTTTCTTTATATATATATATATATACATCTCTCTCTTTCTTTACATATATATATATATATATATATATATATATATATATATATATATATATATTTCCACATATGTATTTAGATATATGTAAATGTTACTGTGAATAAGATCTATGTATTTACTATGTAATTCATCGATATATTCCTATTCTACATTATTATATACTATTGTATATAGTGTTCATATCCTTCCATCATCGCTAAATTAATCTACAATGTATATATGAATATGCCACACAATTAAGTTGAATGTATGTAAGTTTATACAAACAGACCTGTGTATGTGTGCGCGTTTAGCTTTGCGCTTGAATTTCTCCCTCGTTCTGTATATCACATTACAGCCTTCCCAAATATTATTTGAGTGTGCTTATCTTATATTCTTGTCCCATTGTAATACACCAAACCTAGATCTATAAAACGAGTGCCAGTCTTAAAAAATAAAATTGCTTGAGTTTATCACTTGAATCTTACAACATGCTTCATGGAAATATATTAATAAGGGACGTATTTGTCGGCCAGCTTTAAAAGTATAAATTGCAGAAGAACAGTATGTATTTTTGTAGTTAAAAACGTAAATGCCGTATTTGAAATATGCACTGTAAATCAAAGGTGTTGGTAAAACGTATAAACGCTAACAGAACTATATGCAAATATACCACTTTACTATCGAAACTTTAGTCGCTATTAATTTATCATTTATACAATATACTGTGGAGGTGCAATGGCCCAGTGGTTAGGGCAGCGGACTCGCGGTCGTAGGATCGCGGTTTCGATTCCCAGACCGGGCGTTGTGAGTGTTTATTGAGCGAAAACACCTAAAAGCCCCACGAGGCTCCGGCAGGGGATGGTGGTGGTCCATGCTGTACTCTTTCACCACAAATCTCTCTCCATCTTACTTCCTGTTTCCGTTGTACCTGTATTTCAAAGGGCCGGCCTTGTCACGCTGAATATCCCCGAGAACTACGTTAAGGGTACACGTGTCTGTGGAGTGCTCAGCCACTTACACGTTAACTTCACGAGCAGGCTGTTCCGTTGATTCGGATCAACCGGAACCCTCGTCGTCGGAACCGACGGAGTGCTTCCACCATACAACATACTCCAAATATATTGCACGTATAATATGGCTTCTGCAGGAACCGCACCTCTTTGAACAACGTTTCATTTTTACTTATCTAAAGACCTTCCGAATTTCTCTGTGAATTATCGGTAGTTTCCAATTTTCTATTCTATGACCGCAAAGATCTTTCCGGTATCTATATTCTAAACATTGATATTCTTTCAGATTCTATATGTCCTTATTCAGATAAAGAAATCATAGCGGTTAAAATTCAGGTAATATTTATTCGTCGCGAAATTTAACAATGATTACCAGAACCTACGCGAGCCACAATTAATCTTTCAAGAAATTATAGCCTTCACAATCTTTTCTGAATTTGTTCACGCAGTCGCAGGAATGTAAAGTTCAGTAAAATGCCTCATAATACATGAACTTTAAATAACAAAACAAGAAGTAATTGCATTTATGCATAGCTGAATATATTCATTCAGAGAGGACAACGGCGTCTCCATTTTATTTCTCCCCCCCCCACTCTCTCTATCTCCCTCTTCATAAGAACACACAAATACTCCATACACATATAAGTATATGTATACTCACTTCTATCTTTAAAGAATTGTTATTTGTAAATCTCACAACGAGAGATATTCAGCAACAGTACTTTGGAGTAAATATTATTTACCAACATAACATGGCAGTCGTGGTTTAGGACAATTGTTATTGTAATTTAGTCGCAGGAGACGTCGTTTGCAGCTGTCTATACGATATGTCCTTGTTCGAAGATATAAGGTCACAGATCGTGTCGTATAGCTAGCTGGAGACGATGTCACCTGATATTAAATTACACCTACATTTGTCCTAAACCAGGAATTCCTTGTTATGTTGTCAAATAATTCTCACTTCCAGCTTCCATCTATCTATCTATCTATCTATCTATCTATCTATCTATTTATCTAACTATCTATCTATCAATCTCTCTCTCTCTCTATATATATATATATATATATATATTTATTTATAGATAGATAGATAGATACTTTCGAGCGCTCCTGTGTCTTTTCGTATTTTCTCTTATATATCATATGGTGGAAAATTCCTGAGAAATATTCTGGTACACATATCTTGCTCAAATAAAGCCTCACCCCCAAATAATAATAATTAAATAAAAGGTAATGTCATAGGACTCCAACCTCTTTCTAAAATGATAGTTATATATTTATGGCTTGCTGCAAAGGGGAAACAACAAAAAGAAATTCTTATAAAAGAAGTTTAGTCGTGATAAAACCTAAAACATCCGACCTCCTGAAGAGAGTGATTGATCGGGAGTCGTGTATTTCGATTCGTCATATTATTGAATTAAATCTGAGCAGTGATGGTAATTCGTGCAAAGGAATAAAAAGCTATAAATAACGTAAATGTTGCTGGTAATTATCAACAAATATTTTAAACGTCAAAAAAGGGAGGATTTGAAAGAGGTATATAAAAGTTACGGCATTCAAAATTCTTCTTTCAAAGAAAACTGTAATTCCAAAACGTCTTGTAATCTATATTATTAATATTTGTTTTATTCGTGTTTCCTTTGATGTGTTTGCGGCATAAAGAGGAAAATTGTGACATTAAATTCGTTAAGAAAGATCGATTAAATGTGGTACATATAATTAGGGGTTCGAATGGAGGCAGATAAAAATTCTTATGACTTATCGACGTGCGAATTAAGAATACTTCCATGTATTTGATCAAAAAGGATTAGTGCAAAATGTGATGAAACGTGAAACAAAATATTAAGTATAATTGAGAGAAAGATCATACATTAGAAACATTTTGGATAAATACAGTAAAAATAATTTGTCCTGCAATTACAAGACACGCGGTTATCTATATTATAGAAGGAACCGAGTATCTTCACCTACAAACGCAGCCACTCATATGCATATTCATTCATACTGTATCCTCCGAAGGATCGTAGTCAGTTTCAAAAGACTTCATATCCCTATTTCTTTCTTCATGAATATGCATACGTACGTATACGCAGACACACACGTACGCACACACACACACACACACACACACACACGCAAATATATATATATATATATATATATATAAGGCAAATAAGAAAATTGAGGGGATAAACACTCGACAAACATCAGCATGTAAACATTGGATTATATCTATTTATTAATTGGTAACAATCATATATATATAGGCGCAGGAGTGGCTGTGTGGTAAGTAGCTTGCTAACTAACCACATGGTTCCGGGCTCAGTGCCACTGCGTGGCATCTTGGGCAAGTGTCTTCTGCTATAGCCCCGGGCCGACCAAAGCCTTTTGAGTGGATTTGGTAGACGGGAACTGAAAGAAGCCAGTCGTATATATGTATATATATATATATATGTGTGTGTGTGTTTGTGTGTCTGTGTTTGTCCCCTTAGCATTGCTTGACAACCGATGCTGGTGCGTTTACGTCCCCGTCACTTAGCGGTTCGGCAAAAGAGACCGATAGAATAAGTACTGGGCTTACAAAGAATAAGTCCTGGTGTCGATTTGCTCGACTAAAGGTGGTGCTCCAGCATGGCCGCAGTCAAATGACTGAAACAAGTAAAAGAGTAAAGATTATATATAAGTGATCCATGAACTGATCCAAAGGGATGAGACGGAGGAGGTTATCTCTACAAGTGCGATAAAGGAAATGTTGGGAATGGGGAAAGGCAACTTTCAAAATTTATTCAAAAGAAACACCTAGAAAAAGTTGCAACTCAGAGTGCGACAGCGCTATTTAATGGCACTTGCTTAAATAAGTTCAGAACTACTCTGAAAGTGAAAATAAAACAGACCTTAATGGACAGGTTTTTTATCGAAAATTCTTGCAGATTAAAGTGAGGAAAATGTGGCCAAAAAGGGAAAAAAATCAGAGAATAGGACTCAGTTATTCAGTTCAGCGTTTCTTGTTCACCTCCGTCACCACCCTCAAGTCATCTGATCTCGAACGTAAACATTGTACATGATACTTAATAAAACCAGTCTATTATAGTACATTCTATTGTAGTGTTTTTAATACAATGTTTGTAGCACTTCTTGGTGGAGTAGGGGGGGGGCACTGAACGGATTAATGGTACCTCGATTCTTTCCAATGGAGAAATTCGATTTGACATACGAGTAATTTGAGTTATGAGCTCCGTCACAGAATGCATTAAACTTGTATGTCAAGGTGCCACTGTACTCTACATTCACATTCATTCTTGCTTATTTAGAACTCATACTTTAATGAACTTCTTTACAGGAAATTTTAATAACAGCTATTTTCTGTGATACTCTTTTACTCTTTTACTATTTTATTTGTTTCAGTCATTTGACTGCGGCCATGATGGAGCACCGACTTAGTCGAGCAAATCGACCCCGGGACTTATTCTTTGTAAGGCCAGTACTTATTCTATCGGTCTCTTTTGCCGAACCGCTAGGTGAGGGGACGTAAACACACCAGCATCGGTTGTCAAGCAATGCTAGGTGGACAAACACAGACACACAAACATATACACACACACACACACACACACACACACACACACACACACGCAAATATATATATATATATATATATATATATATGTATATATAAGGCAAATAAGAAAATTGAGGGGATAAACACTCGACAAACATCAGCATGTAAACATTGGATTATATCTATTTATTAATTGGTAACAATCATATATATATAGGCGCAGGAGTGGCTGTGTGGTAAGTAGCTTGCTAACTAACCACATGGTTCCGGGTTCAGTGCCACTGCGTGGCATCTTGGGCAAGTGTCTTCTGCTATAGCCCCGGGCCGACCAAAGCCTTTTGAGTGGATTTGGTAGACGGGAACTGAAAGAAGCCAGTCGTATATATGTATATATATATATATGTGTGTGTGTGTTTGTGTGTCTGTGTTTGTCCCCTTAGCATTGCTTGACAACCGATGCTGGTGCGTTTACGTCCCCGTCACTTAGCGGTTCGGCAAAAGAGACCGATAGAATAAGTACTGGGCTTACAAAGAATAAGTCCTGGTGTCGATTTGCTCGACTAAAGGTGGTGCTCGAGCATGGCCGCAGTCAAATGACTGAAACAAGTAAAAGAGTAAAGATTATATATAAGTGATCCATGAACTGATCCAAAGGGATGAGACGGAGGAGGTTATCTCTACAAGTGCGATAAAGGAAATGTTGGGAATGGGGAAAGGCAACTTTCAAAATTTATTCAAAAGAAACACCTAGAAAAAGTTGCAACTCAGAGTGCGACAGCGCTATTTAATGGCACTTGCTTAAATAATTTCAGAACTACTCTGAAAGTGAAAATAAAACAGACCTTAATGGACAGGTTTTTTATCGAAAATTCTTGCAGATTAAAGTGAGGAAAATGTGGCCAAAAAGGGAAAAAAATCAGAGAATAGGACTCAGTTATTCAGTTCAGCGTTTCTTGTTCACCTCCGTCACCACCCTCAAGTCATCTGATCTCGAACGTAAACGTTGTACATGATACTTAATAAAACCAGTCTATTATAGTACATTCTATTGTAGTGTTTTTAATACAATGTTTGTAGCACTTCTTGGTGAAGTAGGGGGGGGCACTGAACGGATTAATGGTACCTCGATTCTTTCCAATGGAGAAATTCGATTTGACATACGAGTAATTTGAGTTATGAGCTCCGTCACAGAATGCATTAAACTTGTATGTCAAGGTGCCACTACTCTACATTCACATTCATTCTTGCTTATTTAGAACTCATACTTTAATGAACTTCTTTACAGGAATTTTAATAACAGCTATTTTCTGTGATACTCTTTTACTCTTTTACTATTTTATTTGTTTCAGTCATTTGACTGCGGCCATGATGGAGCACCGACTTTAGTCGAGCAAATCGACCCCGGGACTTATTCTTTGTAAGGCCAGTACTTATTCTATCGGTCTCTTTTGCCGAACCGCTAGGTGAGGGGACGTAAACACACCAGCATCGGTTGTCAAGCAATGCTAGGGGACAAACACAGACACACAAACATATACACACACACACACACACACACACACACACATATATATATATATATATATATATATATAATATATATATATATAAGGCAAATAAGAAAATTGAGGGGATAAACACTCGACAAACATCAGCATGTAAACATTGGATTATATCTATTTATTAATGGTAACAATCATATATATATAGGCGCAGGAGTGGCTGTGTGGTAAGTAGCTTGCTAACTAACCACATGGTTCCGGGCTCAGTGCCACTGCGTGGCATCTTGGGCAAGTGTCTTCTGCTATAGCCCCGGGCCGACCAAAGCCTTTTGAGTGGATTTGGTAGACGGGAACTGAAAGAAGCCAGTCGTATATATGTATATATATATATATATGTGTGTGTGTGTTTGTGTGTCTGTGTTTGTCCCCTTAGCATTGCTTGACAACCGATGCTGGTGCGTTTACGTCCCCGTCACTTAGCGGTTCGGCAAAAGAGACCGATAGAATAAGTACTGGGCTTACAAAGAATAAGTCCTGGTGTCGATTTGCTCGACTAAAGGTGGTGCTCCAGCATGGCCGCAGTCAAATGACTGAAACAAGTAAAAGAGTAAAGATTATATATAAGTGATCCATGAACTGATCCAAAGGGATGAGACGGAGGAGGTTATCTCTACAAGTGCGATAAAGGAAATGTTGGGAATGGGGAAAGGCAACTTTCAAAATTTATTCAAAAGAAACACCTAGAAAAAGTTGCAACTCAGAGTGCGACAGCGCTATTTAATGGCACTTGCTTAAATAAGTTCAGAACTACTCTGAAAGTGAAAATAAAACAGACCTTAATGGACAGGTTTTTTATCGAAAATTCTTGCAGATTAAAGTGAGGAAAATGTGGCCAAAAAGGGAAAAAAATCAGAGAATAGGACTCAGTTATTCAGTTCAGCGTTTCTTGTTCACCTCCGTCACCACCCTCAAGTCATCTGATCTCGAACGTAAACATTGTACATGATACTTAATAAAACCAGTCTATTATAGTACATTCTATTGTAGTGTTTTTAATACAATGTTTGTAGCACTTCTTGGTGGAGTAGGGGGGGGGCACTGAACGGATTAATGGTACCTCGATTCTTTCCAATGGAGAAATTCGATTTGACATACGAGTAATTTGAGTTATGAGCTCCGTCACAGAATGCATTAAACTTGTATGTCAAGGTGCCACTGTACTCTACATTCACATTCATTCTTGCTTATTTAGAACTCATACTTTAATGAACTTCTTTACAGGAAATTTTAATAACAGCTATTTTCTGTGATACTCTTTTACTCTTTTACTATTTTATTTGTTTCAGTCATTTGACTGCGGCCATGATGGAGCACCGACTTTAGTCGAGCAAATCGACCCCGGGACTTATTCTTTGTAAGGCCAGTACTTATTCTATCGGTCTCTTTTGCCGAACCGCTAGGTGAGGGGACGTAAACACACCAGCATCGGTTGTCAAGCAATGCTAGGTGGACAAACACAGACACACAAACATATACACACACACACACACACACACACACACACATATATATATATATATATATATATATATATACGACAAGCTTCTTTCAGTTTCCGTCTACCAAATCCACCCACAAGGCATTGGTCGGCCAGAGGCTATAGCAGAAGACACTTGCCCAAAGTACCACGCAGTGGGACTGAACCCGGAATGATGTGGTTGGTTAGCAAGCTACTTACCACATAGCTAAATGCAACTAAGCATTTCAGTTAATTTTTCATTAAAGGATAAATGAACTAAAGGTCATTTCCGAAAAAGTAATTCGTAATGAAGCGGACATTTCTTAAAGAAATATATTTAACCTTTCTTTTATTTTTAACGCAAAAAATGCCCTTCACACAAACAGAAGAAACGATATATAACGCATGTTATTATATAAATACTATTGACTGTCATACTGTGCAGTATAGAAATTATTTGAAATGAGTTTGTATGCTACAGAAGCAGTTGGCCGCTATTTTAAACAAACGTTATTGCTATTTTTCTTATTTTTCTATAATGTTTTAAATTATGGGTTTGAAAACGTGCATAGTTTTCAAAATTCCGATAAATTGTATTGAATGATATAGCCTTACCCCACGGAGTAAAGTTATTTCTATATACGATCACTCTCAATTTATATATATCGAAGAAAACTCGTAACTAATGTAATGGTTCTGCCTGTAAACAGAAGCTGCATTAGTTGAACTAAAACTGCTCCGATCTGCTTTCTGTGACAATATCACTCGCCATTTATAGCGATATATCATATTTACTTTCTGCCAAAACTATGGTAGTAACATACTAATTTTTCATTCTTCAACATTATAAATATGTGTTATCGTATTTTTGTTTTATAAATCAATATATTAATCATATACACTTGGTAGATTCCATTGTATTTATGTTTACAAACATGTAAAAATATGAGGGGAAAGCATTTACATATTCAGAAGTTAAGTTAAACTGTAGAAGTCTTATCTTGCTATTTGTATTGATTTAATACACGTTTATGAAAAACTTATTGATTTCCAATGTCGTACATAATTTTGCTTGTGTTTATGTTTCCAGTTTTATTCTATATTATTTTTTATTTGAATGTATTTCGTTATTTGCACACAAATGAATTTATGAGTTGTAGTATAAAGACTCACGAGCAAACTGTTAGTAGTTTTATTCACCATTCTAATTTATCTTTATGTCAAATGGTACGATACAAAGATGTTTTCCTACAAACAACACCTAAATTATGGAGAACTAATATTACGAATTCTGTAGTTTGTTACTCTTTCCTACATACATTGTTACCATGAGAGATGTTTCAGATTATGCAAGAAAAATAACAATGACAATGAAATTAGTTCGCATATATATGATGATTAATCACGGAGTAAAATTCCGTTTTCGTTTGAGTATAAAACACTAAACAAGAAGAGGAAAAGGGATATGATTATGTTAATGTTCTAAACTTCTTCTGGTAGCACGCTCAACGAATAAAACCATTTATTATGTATTGAAAGAAGCGTGTTTGCTGTCAAAGAAATGTTTTTTGTCAATGTGCTACATATGAGATATCTAATAGAAAATGCCAGAATTACATGCAACTTTATACAAAAGGAAGATAGGAAGTTGTTTTCACTCCTCTACAGAGCTAGAACCTATTATAATTTACAAAGAAATAACATACCTTTTACAATCTCTGTATGTTTCCTACAAACTGTTTATCTATTTTATTTATCCTCCTTCTTTCCATGCCCATCAACAAGGCAGTATTACATTTTACAGAGTTCGACTAAGACATTATGATATCAGTATATTCCAGCAGTTTCTATGTTCCATAACCAATTATTAACAATTCAAATCACAGTGTATTCTGATTAGATCTTTTAATGTTTTTGCTATGATAAATGTCAAATTGTGTTTAAATACCTCAGGATAATTATTCAGCGAGATCAGTTAATTAGACATCAATTTATTGTGCGCGAATTCTTGTAGAATGAGCTCATATGTGAATATTGTGTACGTTATAAAATATACATCGACAATATAAAGTTAGTGATTTAACTATTAACAAATATATAACATACGCTTTATTCATTACATTCATTATCAAAATGACATGAACATCTAACTATTTAGATGTTATGTACGCAAGTATTCACCTGTATACAATAGTGTTTTCCCGCGTAGTGAATCCAACATTTTGTTAACTGAGTAGAAAGGATAATTAAGTTTTGTGAGAGATGGAAAACTTGCAAGAAAAGAAAATTATTGAGCGAAACTAGTCGTTCATCGATAGTATACGAGCGCATTCAAAGATGTTTCGTTCTATAGAAAAGACAAACATGTTGTGCCGCTTCAAAGTTGGATAGCTACTTCAAAATCGTACTTACAGGCCTTATCTGTTATATCAAATTCAAACTTTACATACGCATAATAGTCGAAGCGACAAGTCGCGTATTTGGCTTGGGGGACTATTTATCGAAAATACGATGAATACTACATCATACTTTGGAGTTACAACTATCAGCCTTGTTACATAACTGGTTAATTTTCAGATGAATTAACCGAGGGAACCTTTTATTCATGATCGTAGTGATTCTCGACTGAAACTTATATTTAGCATGCAGAGAGTTACTACAAACAACATGGGTGGACACAACATCAAAACAGCACAATCGAGGAACAGAACGAAAATAGAAGAGCTCTCGAAAGAGCTGTTCTTCACTCCTGCTCCAGAGCGTCGGCTGCGGTGTCATTTCGAAAAGCTCTATCTGCGATGATTCCATCTCAATCGAAGGAGAGGGGCTTTCTCCGTCCGGATTGCGGATCCGTGGAATAAGCTGCCAGACGAGATGGTTAAGATGCCGACGACCGCTCGGTTCAAAGTCTCCCTTGACCTCAAGTGGCCTGAACACTTTACATGAACACCACTCTGTACATAACTCCATGTCCCCCTACATGGCCTTTCTTCTTGCTCTTTGAGCCAAAAAATTAACTAACTAAGAAGCTCAGCAGGTAAACAAATTCTTTCTAGCTGTAGTTGTAGAAGAAACCGTAACTACAAAACTCATTTCTCTTCGAAGTTATGAATTGAGTAAAGATCTATTTAACTGCTACAAAAAGCGTAACAAAACCCTCCTGTTGGTTATACGAATCGATTGATATCATATTGGTACGATCTGCGTCCAGAATTAAACTATTTAAATGTGAGGCATCTGCGCCAACATTTAACAATTGTAGAAAATTAGAAGAAATTACTAACTGTAAATTTATTGAAAAATCGAAAATTAATCTTCTTTCCAACACTATAAAGAAAAAATGAAAATGTGAATGATATGAGATCACCACGTGGTTTCACAGCTAGCGACATTCTAACAGATTCCATAATGCCTGCCAGCCAAACTACATTATGGCAAAAGTAACTGACCAGTGCCCCCCCCACACACACACACTAAAACTATGGTAAATAGCAGGCGCAACCGCAACGATTATTGTAGTAGTAGTTGTAGTCAGGATTAATTCCGGTGAAATGTGCCCTTACTGAAATTTTCTGAGAAAAATATTAATTTGGCTTTGAAGTACTCCCTCGAGGAGAGAATATTCTCTACTCTAAAGTAAGTAAAAATCCTCCAGATATGGCATTAACAGTTGTTAACGTAATTAGTGATGACTATTTACAACAGTGTTATGAACCCACATACTGGCAGATTAAGACCTGTCTATATGATCTTGCTATTGCTGCCAGAGAAAAATCGATCCCCAAATGCTGAATCATATGGCAAAATACTACGGTTATGCATGCCAGAACTTAATGTATAAGATAAAAACAGCATGTTTAAACCTCTTCCTCCAGGACCATTGTGAAACTAATAACATGAATGATATTCAAAAACTGAAAAAAGTAAACTGAAATAACAAAGAAAGTACCATCATAGGTTTTGAAGACAGAGAAAAAGATAACTGGTTTACTTATTGCATGCACAACAGCAAATCACTATACGTCCCAACAACAGAAAGTAAAGGAGATAGAAATGATGTTTGGAGTCAGCAAAACGAGGACTCTCACTTGCAAACTGATTACCCTCAAATAGAAACTAAAGCTGTCAGTGAAAAACTCCGACATCAGGAGAGAAATAAAAAAAAAATTAACCGCAACCAGGCAGCGGTATACAGAGACATGAGAAGGAGGAGCAGGAAACACCACGAAGCTCCTTCACGAGAAGACATAGGCTCCTTCAGGAGGGAAATCTTGAGTGAAGAGAAGGAATTTAACCTAGATTTTCTGTGGCTGGAAGAAATCTGAAAAAATGTTTGCCCCTGTGTTACATTTAAGACAAACATCATTAATGGCAAAACTCTTGCAACGGTGATCCAGAAGATCCAGGATGGAAAAACACCCAGAAGAGACTTGATTATTGGATATTGGTACGAGAAGCTAACATTCTACCGATCATATCTTATCGTTCTGTACAACCGAACTCTCACTGGGAACAGTAGCAAACCACACTGGTTATCTCTGGCAGAGACAAAATCGATTCCCAAATGCAGAACCACATAGCAAAATACAACCGGCCAATTGCATGACAGAACTTAATGTATAAGATAAAAACAGCATGTTTAAACCTCTTTCTCCAGGACCATTGTGAAACTAATAACATTATTACACCAGAACAAGGGAGCCTGGCGATGTATCGGGCAATTGTTAATCAACAAAACTATAATGTCAGAGGTGCGAAAGCATAGGAGGAACCTAGTTTCAATGTGGCTAGACTACAAGAAAACCGTTGTCTCTCTTCCCCACTCATGGATGCTAGAATCCCTTCAACTTGCTAAAATTCACGTGAAAATAGTGAAAGCAAGCTGATCTGCTTTCATCGTGGGCCACCATCTTGAAATTAAACACAAAGAGTGACTGTATTATTACCGATAGAATACAATACAAAGGGACAGCTACTATGTGATGTTGTTTATTGTTGCTGTAAACACTTTGTCATTCATGTTAAGCAAATCTGAAGGATATCTCACTGGTTCATTTAGAAAGAGAAATACCAAAATGTGGATGACTTAAATCTTTATGCAAACAATATGAGATGAAAAAAGAGCCTTGACCTAGTTACAACATCCTATGTAGGATTGGAGTTTGGTCAGGAAAAATGTTATTATATAGTTGTGAAAAGGAGGAAAACTATAAACCAGACTAGAAGCAGCTCCATCAATGATTCGACATTTCCCCCCGTACCTTATGAGAAATACTACAATTATCTTAGGGTGGATGAAAATATATCTTACAATCGCACCTGTAACAAAAAACGTGTCACTAAAACTATTACAGCTGAATAAAGAAAGTTTGAATACCAGAACTATCTGCATTCAATAAAACAATGGTCCACAAAGTGTTTGCAATGCCAGTACTCATACCAGCATTTGCGCTGCTTGATTGAACGCTTTATGAGACTGAGCCATTGATGTGAAATCCGAAAAATATTAACAAGCACATATAATTACCACATAAACAGTGAGGTAGACCACATCTACCTAAAATGAATACAAGTCGGTAGAGGCTGAACAGCGATCCGAAATGACTTTGAATGTCACATCATATCCATTCGGCAACATTTTTAAACAACAAATTATCGAAGTGCATACCTTGACCAAGTTTGCATACATGAGGCTGATAGCATCGTAAGATTGGAAGGCAAGACACTTTCTCTGATAACCTAGAATACATGCCCAAAGAAGTTGCACAACTCTACCGTAACGCATCATCAGATGATAGGATGTGCCTGTATGAGCAGAAGACTATGCATGGATATGTTAGCAGAAAGCTCCGTAATGATAGTAACATCGATTAAACAAAGCAGTTTATCGTGGATCAATACTCGGATTACTAGCTCTCACTATGAAAGGTATGTGTTTGCAATCCAAGAACCATGTACCTGATGCCCAAAAGGGGTAGAGATGCAGGAAAAACGGTAAAATATGACAAGCGATGCAGACTTTGTGGCTTTCACACTGGAGATATCACCCACGTCATAAGCAGTTGTCCGAGAATGTCATCACTTTATTCTCTACCGATGAGATATGATGTTGTAGCTAGGAAACTCTATAATGAAATCCGTCGGAAGGATAATCGCGAAGACGAAGGTATAAGAACCCACAATATGGTAGTAGCTATAGCCACTCATAACAAAAAAGAATACTGGAATGTCTCAGTGAAGACCTCAATAAACAGAACTGATTTGAAGATTCGGGATAGGGTAGAGCAACTGTGCATAGTTGTGGAAATTCGCTGCCCAGTTGATGTTAAAATATGGCCCAAGATCAGTGAGAAACAGAACGCCTATGATGAGCTACTGCGAAATTTGCAGTTACTCTATCCGGATAACAAATTCAGGGTAATAGCTGTAATTATTGGCGCATTGGGGCCCAGGGATTTGTAACACACTGCCTAAATACCAATCTTGAGAAATTTGTCTTCTCAAAACCAGAAAGGAGAAAGCTAATTCAAAGACTACAGATCCAATCCATCACCGAACCTAAAATGTGTAAAACTTTCCAGAAGATTATCGTTTAAGTATATATGAGCATGTCTAGATATGCAACTAAATGCATGAGAATACATAAATAAAGCATATATATCTGCATATGCATACATACATGCATACATACATGCATACATACATACATACATACATACATACATACATACATACATACATACATACATACATACATACAACAATAACCTGTTGTTGATGCTGAAATTCCAATGTAGGAGCGCCGGATCTAGGTTAGGAACCGGTTCTTTCTCTATTGGCAAGAAATCTTGACATAAACTGAATAATGACATACATATTTGCATGCAAACACACTCATACATACATACAAACATACGTACATACATACATACATACGTGCGTACATGCATACATACATTTATACATACATATATTTATACATACATATGTTTATACATACATACATTCATACATACATACATACGTACATGAGAGATATCGATGAGGCATGATGATAGAGCTAGGGCACAGGACAACGAGACCCACAGTATGGTGAATGCGATAATCACTCATAATAAAAGAGACAAGTGGTGGTACGTCCCACTCAAGGCGGCGAGTTGGAAGAAACGTTAGCACGCCGGGCGAAATGCTTAGTGGTATTTCGTCTGCGTTACGTTGTGAGTTCAAATTCCGCCGAGGTCGACTTTGCCTTTCATCCTTTCGGGGTCGATAAATTAAGTACCAGTTACGCACTGGGGTCGATGTAATCGACTTAATACCTATGTCTGTCCTTGTTTGTCCCCTCTGTGTTTAGCCCCTTGTGGGTAATAAGAAATAGGTATGTCCCACTGAATATCTCAATAGAATGTAAACACAATAGACTTCACATAATGCTTTGGGACAGAGAATTGAAATTGTACCTACGCTGAACTAGTGAGCATTATGCTGTTATTCTATGCAGATTACAAGTTCAGGTTTATATATGTAATTATCGGGACACTGGGATATGTAAATACCAATCTTTAGAAATTAGGCTTGCGAAAATCAGAAAGTAGAAAACTCATTCGAAAACTACAAATCGGTAACACATTCTAGAATTTCATCATTGACGTAGATATGAGCATGTCTAAATATGCAACTATATGTATGAGAATACATATATAAAACAAACATACAAATCTGCACATATACATACATACATACATACATACATACATACATACATACACATACATACATACATACATACATACATACAACATACATACATACATACATACATACATACAGAGAAAAACACAAAGATATTGTAGTTGTTGAAATCTAAATGAAGGAGCTTTTGATCTAGGTTAGAAACAGGCTGTTTCAATATTGGCAGAAGCTCTTGAAATAAAACTGAATAACTATATACGTACGTAAATTCGTACCTACAAGTGAATGTAGAAACCTTGTGGACCATATGAAATCATTTGTTTTTTATGAGTGAACATAAAAACAAACCTTGATATATATATTTTACCTTGATCTTGAAGTCTACTCTATACTTTTCAGAGTAAACATTTATTATTATTCAATAATATTATTGATGGTAACGTCGAAATTTCTACCACCGCTTCGTCGGATGTGCTATCGCGACCCGTAAGCTCATAAGGGCGGTTCCTTGCATACTGTGGTGTATGTAACTCTATAAACATGGACATGGTGCCGGTGGATCGCATGATTATTCAGTTTAGCCAGCTAAGTGAACTGGAGCATCCTGGAATGAAATGTTTTGCTCAAAAAGATAACGCATTACCCACTGCAGGAATCGAAGCCACAAACTTATGTTCGTGCAGCGTCTTAACGACTAAAGCATGTACTTCCACACACACACAAACATACATGCGCACATGCAAAAACATACACGCACAAACGCAGACACACGCAGATATGTGTGTATATGTGTGTGTAAAATTGCACATTCATATATATTTAAAACACGGTTTTCATTTCCCGCGAGACATCGTAATCTAAAATGTGGACTCTGTACGAGTCACTGTATTTTGTCATTCTTCTTATGAACAGAAGTTATCCCTACAAATATCACCAGCCACTTAGAAAGTTTACATACATACTCACACATACTTACGGACATACATACATATACGTTCACCCAAATCATACATACAATAAATGTGTGTGTGTATATGTATGTATGTATCTTCAATTGCATTTATCAACGTTCATGCACATATCGTTTGATTCATTATTAAGTATGCAGTTGGCCGTCTCTTTCCAAAACCCAATACTTTAACATGTAATTTAATATTTTATTCCCTTAGCAGTTCCGTCACAATAATGATATCTAAAGAAATTTTAAATTTTATTTCCCAACATAATGTGGGGTTTTGTATAGATGTTCCATCAATATCTATGTTATTACTCAACGATATTATTTGTAACAATGTTAAAAATAACGTCTTTCTGAGCGAAATAAATTGGATATTGTGTAAAATTTAATCATAATTTAAATCTCAATGTCAAAATAGAATCCAGTTGGTAAGAGATAAATCTGTCACTATTCAAACTGATAATATTGATAAAATCACTGCTTGGATATTATCTGATTACACAACATGCTAATAGAAATACACGGGGATGGAATGTCTTACTAGACCTTTAGCATAATCCGGTAGAAAGTAAGTGTTCAGTATTCATATCTATGTCCACAAATCAAAGAGATGAGACATGTCATTCACATAATTGAAGTTACACACTGAAACACACACGCACTGTCTTTCACAGACACACGCATATATACGTATAGATATGTTGACTGTATATTTCTTTGTCCAGAAAAAGTGCTTCAAGGTCGTTTCGCTTCTGTTCTTGTATCCTGGTGTTTCTGAAACGAGACCGAACGCTTATAAACAAGGCTTCAGAAGCTTAGTTCTGTGGTTGAGGCAATAAACTAAAATTTTTAAGGCAATATTGCTTTCCAATGAATGAAAGTAAATTGTTCATATATGTATATGTGTGTGTGTGTCTGTATGTGAATGTGCACTCGCGCGCGCGTATATTGACCGTTAGGTCCAAAAGTTTTGTTTTTTATTATTTCTCTGTTTATTTCCGCATGCTCCTTTCTGTTCAAGAGTGTAGGCTCGAAACTTAAAAGACTATCTCACCGTGCACAGCATTAAATTTGTTCACCTGTTCTTTATACAAACGTCTTCTTCTGTTTCAGTAAATTTCAACTACACAAACACACACACACACACATATATATATAAATATAGATGGATAGACAGATCGGTAGATGAATGGATGTATTGATGGATAAGTGAAAATATACATATATAGACAGATAGATCGATAGATAGACAGATATATATATATATTTGAGTTGCCTAATAGTGGTTTTATCTCTAATTTAATATACACATATATATATATATATATACTATATATATATAATATATATATATATATATATATATATATATATATATATATATAGATATATATATAGATATATATATATATATATATATATATATATATAGATAGATAGATAGATAGATAGATAGATAGATAGATAGATAGATAGATAGATAGATAGATAGATAGATAGATAGATAGTTAGATAGATAGAAAGATAGATATGTAATTGAAAATAGAGATGTATTCACTTCCAAATCTTTTATATTGAAAAGTTTTCTATAGTATATATAACAATGACCAAAATATAATTCTAGTGCAACAACTATACATTGCTCTAGTATATTGTTCAGAAAATAATGCCCGAATTGTTATATTGGCTTATAATCTTGCAAAATTGACCTTAGAGAAAGGTTTAATTATTCAAAATATGATTCAAAATATGATCCCCATGCATTTCTCCCATCGATTAACAAGGTCATATATTCGTCTTCGATATTAATTACAAGGTTTTTGATGCCAAGAAATCCTTGAATTCAATTTTGACCTCGGTTTTGGAATGGAACGTATCTGGCCTTAAAAAAACATTTCTATATGCTTGAAAAAGTGATAGTTGGTGGGTGAAAGACCAGGAGAGTACGGAGGGTGTCGGAAAATCTCAATTGACATTGGTAGGTCTTATTTTGCTCAAATGAACACGCCTTATTGCCCTCCTTTACAGTCACCAAGCTTATGTAATATTTCTCTGACACTTTGTCGTGAATTGTGTTTGAATATTGTTTTCAAATACGGATAATCAAAGGTGAACAGGTATCCTCTACATTCTTGATATTGAAGGCACTCGTCACCACTACTGATACTCTCAAACCACAGTCTTAACACCAAACTATTATTGGATCCTTTAACCCCATGCTCTGATGATACTGGCAGCTGTTCCGGAAGTATTATGTCCAAACTTGAACTCATTTACAGGCATTTTTTCTTTCTTCATGTTTGAAAGTTAGGATTTCTACGCTTCAAATTTACATTTTGAAGGAAGTCAATAAAAATGTACAAAGAGTACACATCAATTATTAAGCCTGCCAAATTTCATCAAAAACGTTACAAAAATAATATCTTACATCGAATCTTTATAATGTTTTCGAAAAATCGGGCTGTATCTTCCGAGCAACGTAATGTATGTAGTTTACACCGCTAAGGTGTGAAGGAAATATATTCTAGGGAGAGATAAACATCATTTAATGGACCTAGTATTTAAAAGAAAAGCTATTGATGAGCCCTAAGCCTAAGTATTGCTTGGAGGCAGAAGCATGTAATATAAATCCGAATAATATTAGTATCTCTATGGTAAAAAAAAAAAATATTAATAGCTCTCATTTTAAATACTGTGTACATTAAATATACACGTAATATAATATAATATAATATTTATATTAATATGTATATATATATATATTATATATATATATATATATATATATATATATATATATATATATATATATATATATATATATATATAATATATATATATATTTATTTATTTATTTATATGTATGTATGTATCAATTTATGTTTATACATATATAAATGTATCCACGTGAATTCTTATATTCTTGCATACATTCAGTCTTTTAAACGATAATTATTAATGTTACTCGGTTTTCCTATAAATATATTTTTTATGAGTATCATATATATTGTTCTTTTGTTTCTTCAGAAATTATGATTATTGTCCATTAACATGTATCTTTTCATCACATTCACACGCCCAAACATATCTACCAGCATCCATGCATATATATATGATATATCAACATATATATATATATGCATGCATATATATATATATTATATATATATATATATATATATATATATATGTATGCATATATATATGTATGTATATATATGTATGTGCGTGTGTCTCTGTGTCTGTATGTGTGGGTGTGTGGGTGTATTTGTGAGTGTATGGATAAATATGGAGATTAGATAAATATTAACAGACGCACCTCGCTATTTTATGAAATGAGAGTTTATTTTGCGTACATATAGCTTTGTGTAGATTTCCCTATCACTAAAGCACATAAATGTAAATATAATTACACTCACACCTATATGTGTGCGTGTGTTTTTGTGTGTGTCTTTGTGTACGTATGCTTCTTTACTTACGTACATTGTCATCGTAGGGCTTCATATTATATTTTAATTGGTAAAAATAGTTAAAATTTATGATTTGCCAACTATTATTGGTGCGTTATATTTAGATTTAGTTGGAAATGTTACGTCGTGCATAGATACATCAAATAATTGTATGAATGCGTCAGACGACATCTATCGAAAATATACTCGTAAAGTTAGATAAACTGAATTCAATAAATATTTCTTTTTTTTTGTACTCGGTTGACAGTTTATTCGGTGCAGCATTTAATTAATGCACAGTTCAGTGTATGGCATGCCTGGAAAATATTTACAACTCATCGGCTTTCCATTAGTCTTTCATTAAATTCTACCGTCCGTTGCTGGTTTCCCCCTTTCCATCTCTCTTTCTCTCTCTCACCCTCTCGTTTTTCTCTATCTCTCTCCCTCTCTTTCTCTCTCTCACGCTGAATAATTATAGTTCATATTATCAATCTGACTCGCTCGATATGTATGTATGTATGCATCTATGTATGTATGTAAGTATGTATGTATGTATCTATCTATCTATCTATCTATCTATATATCTATCTATCTATCTCACTATCTATCTAATAGTCACTCTATCTATCGACCTATCTACATACCTACCTACCTATCTATGTATCTATCTATCTATCAATGTATTTCCCCATTTCTCTCTATTTGCATCCATATCTATCTATCTATTTATATGTCTATCTCCCTCTTAATATATATGTCTGTCTGTCTATCTATCTCTCTATCTCTCTATCTATCTATTTATTCGTTTATTTATTTATTTTCTATCTCCGTCCCTACGTATCTATCCATATTTCTGTCCGTGCATCTATTTATCAATGCACCTAGCTAGCCTTGCCTTTTCTCGACTATCTCTACACTTACCTCTCTATTTCTGTATATTTTTCATGTACACCTACCATGCGCAAGACGTTGATACATTTAATCTTGTGTTATGCTCAGAAATATATTATTTGCTTCAGAAATCCATTGGGACGTGTAAGGAATGCAAAACCCGATGTAAAAAATGTAACAACAATGATACTATACTTTCAATAGACTTTCCTTTTCTGCGTTTGGATTACACAGAAATGAGATACACTTGATAACATAACTTTTAAAACTTCTGAAGACAAACTTTGAATAGATTCAAATTTTCACACAATACTCAACAATATACCATAGGTATTTACTTCCATCCAACCTCAGAATAAAAAATCCATTTTATAATATGCAATACCCTACAGATATTCTTTTATTCTTTTAGTTGTTTCAATCATTTGACTGCAGGACATGCTGGAGCACCACCTTAAATGGTTTTAGTCTAAAAAATCGACTCCTAGACATGTTCTTTGTAAGCCTAGTACTTATTCTACCGGTTTCTTTTCGCTGAACACGATATGTTACGCAAACATATGCATAGGCGCAGGAGTGGCTGTGTGGTAAGTAGCTTGCTAACCAACCACATGGTTCCGGGTTCAGTCCCACTGCGTGGTATCTTGGGCAAGTGTCTTCTGCTATAGCCCCGGGCCGACCAATGCATTGTGCGTGGATTTGGTAGACGGAAACTGAAAGAAGCCTGTCGTATAATGTATATTATATAATATATATATATATATATATATATATGTATGTGTGTGTGTTTGTGTGTCTGTGTTTGTCACCCTAGCATTGCTTGCCAACCGATGCTGGTGTGTTTATGTCCCCGTCACATAGCGGTTCGGCAAAAGAGACCGATAGAATAAGTACTGGGCTTACAAAGAATAAGTCCCGGGGTCGATTTGCTCGACTAAAGGCGGTGCTCCAGCATGGCCGCAATCAAATGACTGAAACATGTAAAAAAGTAAAAGAGTATACCGACATCGGTTATCAGATACACACACACACACATACACACCCACATATATATGTATATATAATCTATATTCATGATTTTTAATAACTACTTGTTTTCTTATCTTATATGCATACACAGTCATATAAATAAATACATACACACACACATACAAATCACCAGCCCTCTTCCACACACACATACAAACTCTCTTATACACACGCACGCGCACACTCGTCTTGGGATCACAACTACTTTATTATCTCCCTTTCTCCCTAGCTGTCCTGTGTGGCCATTCTGTCCGGCATTCGCTATAACAGATCGCTAGCCACTACACATCATTTTCTCTCCTTGTTTCTTTCTGTGGAGGAGCACAGGCTAGAAAATTTTAAAACTTTTTCAGTTCTCGAGCGTTATACTAATACATCTATTTGTTGTTTACACCACCTAACTTCGACTTTTGTTTTGTTTTTGCGAACTTTCCACCTATATATATATATATATATATATATATATACATTACATATTATATATATATATATATATATATAATATATATATATATATATAATATATTATATATATATAATAGATATAGTATATATGTAATGTATATATTATATTACATGTTGTGTGGGTGTATATGTGTGTGTGTGTGTGGGTGGATGTATGTATATATATATGTATATAATTATTTCAAATCTTCTCTGACTGAGATATAAACAGTAAGCAATACATAAAAGTAACATTATAATTGCCAACCAAGTGTGGCCCCGGATCGGACACAGAATATATGGCGGTGCCCCAGCTTGACCGCAGCTCCTGAGCTGAAAGTAGTTATAATATAATATATATATATATATATATATATATATATATAAGTAGTGAATGGAAGAAATGGAGTTGAACGAAGATTGTACAGAATTCTTTTTATTACATTCTACACATGTTTCAAGGCCACAATTTTCCAAATTCTGATTAAATAAGGATACTATATGCAGCTTTCTCTTCAGGAAAAACCAGGAATTACGTCGTCAGATCAAAACAAAACAAAGGCGCAGCAAAGCAATTCGAACGAGGACGCTCCTTAAAAGCCGATGGATAAACTGTTTATCAGTGTACGTTGGTGGGAGCCGACAAAAGGTCCGTTGGAATTGCTTTGCTGCGCCTCTGTTTTGTTTTGTTCTGACAACGTAATTCTGGTTTTCCTGAGAGAAAACTGCAATATGGTACCTTATTTAATCAGAATTTGGAAAATTGTGGTCTTTGAACATATGTAGAATGTATAAAAGAATTCTGTACAATCTTCGTTCAACTCCATTTCTTCCATTCACTAATTATATTAAACTTCAATTATCCGCACCAACGCACGGTTGCAACACCATATGGTCTTATCTCCAACCGTGTTTTTTTCTCTGCTGTGATTTTTGCTACCCATGTATGGTAAAACCTTTGAATAATCTGTAACAGAAAATTCATCTTTCAATTTCAACAAATATATATATATATATATATATATATATATATATATATATATATATTATATATATACACCACATATATATGTTAGACACACACACATATATATAAATATAAATTTTAAACGGATTTTTAATAACTACTTTATTCTATCTTATATGCATTGATAATATACTATATGTATGTGTTATTATGCTTGTCGCTTTGATAAATTAATATGTCACATTTTAATAACTAAAGTTGATGAACCAACCAATGTCCTTCCCCATTTTCTTATTTCCAATACACACACACACACACCCCCGCACTATATAATATATAATATATATATATTATATTAATAATAATAATAATAATTTAGGGAATAAATCCAAACTTACAGGGAAAAATTAGATTTAGGATTAAATCCAATTTTATAGTATAAATATAATATTATATTATATTATATTAAATTAGAGATAAACCACTGTATAGGCAAATCAAACAGTGAAAACATAAGCCAATACATAAAATTAATTAAAAATATTCAAAGTTAAAAATAAAAAATATTTAAATAATTTAAACTTATACATTTTATATATATATATATATATATACAAATATATATATATATGTATGTATGTATATTTTGATATATTTATATATTATTTTATTTATTAATTAATTATATTTATTTTTATTATTTTTTATATATATATCAAAAGTATTAAAAGTTTAATAAAAGTTAAAGAGTAAACACTACGATAGTTTCATGGCTGTACCAATTCGAATAAGAATAATTTAAATTCAATTAATAATTCGAGTTATGGTTACAGTCAATCTTCAGGTTAATTGAAATATTTTGAAAATAATCAGAGATATTTAAACAATATTTTAAAGATATAAATAATATAATAATTTTACTTATAATAAACTCTATTTTCAAATTATATATATATATATATATATATTTATATATACAACGGGCTTGTTTCAGAATTCGTCTACAATATACACTTACAAGGCATTTGTCATTCCGAGGCTTTAGCAGAAGACACGGTGCCACGCAGTGGTGTCGTTTAGAAATACAATTCTTATTAAGGATATTAAGGTGGCATCTTGTAGGAAAGCTAAGTTATTCTGAACAATGAATGTAATTTTATGTAAAGTGTATATACAAGCTTCTTTTCTATATTTCACGACTATCTAGTAATGTATTTAATAATGTATATGTGAACCAGTAGATGAGTTTTCGGGGATGTTTGTTTTGTCTTTTGACTAGGTAACTGCTCGTTTTGAACGCACCTGGATCAGTAGTCAATAATGAATAGTCACTCAACTGTTAGTAGACTAATTATAACTAAAGAAATAAGAAAGCATCTGTAACTAAAACGTCAACTTTTCCTAGAAGTATAGGCTGAAGTAAGTAGTAAAAAATCGTCAGACCACCTGACAATCCCACTTCTAATTTCTGAGTTACACATACTCAGCTAGGTCCTGGTAATTTGGTATGTTTTCTATGCTTTTCATATATATATTTTTGTATCATTTGGGACTGTAAAGTCAATTATCTGGCACTTTCTATTGACGTTATCCACCACAACCAAATCGGATTTCCTAGTTTCTATTACTCTGTCACTCTGAATGTTAATGTCCCACAACATCACATACTTCTTACTTCCTAATACTTTTCTAGATTATTGGTCATACCATTTATCAGTTTGTTAAAATCCTAGCCTTCTACAAAGCTCCCACTCGATTGCTCTCCCCAGATTGTTATGTCTTCCGTTGTATTATTTCTGTTCCAGCATGCTACATTCACTTAATATATGAGTAACGCTTTTCACGATTGCTTTGGACAACTACGTTGGGAATGTACTTGCTTTTGATCTATTTTGGCTTTTATCTAATTAGTTCTTAATGTTTGTTCTTGTGCAGCTTCTAACAAACTTTCGTTCCCCCTCTTCAGCTTTCCCCTTCTCCAGCTATAGCCATGTCTCAGTATTACCAATTCCTGCAACTACCTTTGGGAATCTACTATGCAACGCCTTCTACTCTCAGTCAGAGAATTTTTGTTCTTTTTTCTAGTTTTGAAGTTCATTTGTATTTTTGTTTTCCTGTCTTGCTCTGACTGTAGTAGCTTTTAATAAACAGTCTGCACTTTTACCTACATAGGCGTCCATATATACTGTAGCTAACGTCACGCAGTATTCTACTGATATTTACCCTTTTCCACCTTCCTTTCTAGGTTGGCATACTTTTACTGCTCCTACTCTTGGGTGAAGTCCACCATTCATATTGAATTCCTTCCTAGTTCTTCTGTCTAGCTTTGCCAATTCAGTTCTGCGAAAGCTACTGAAGCAGTTGAGAATCAAAGTAATGACACTACCCACCCTTCCTCACCCTTCTGATCTACTCTTTCTCCGTTTACGTTTTCATTTCTGTAGTTTGTACTCTGTCAGATTCTAATAATCCCTGATAATTCTTTTTTTTTTATTGTTTTGTTTCAGCTGAGAGCTGCAGCCATGATGAAACACCGCCGTTAACTCTGTACACCTTTCAATGATTTTAATGTCTGATCATCTGGTAAATGGATGCATTCGCTGTTGATTACCAAACCCCATCTCGTGAATAATACTTCACAACACTTACCTATGCCAAATTCCACGCCTATATCTTTATTGATGATTCTTATAGTCTATATTAAGGAATCTAATCTCATTTTCATTCTTACTAAAAACGTTCAGACTGTCCATGTAGAGCAAATGGTTAATTTTTCCATTACCATTTATGAACTGATACCGTGCCTTTGCCTTCCTTAATACTACACTGAGATCAAACATAAGACAAATATTAAGTATCTCACCTGAGGATAGCTCTACTTTCCATTTACTCGTAAATGCTTTCTGAAATCAATCCTGTAAACAGCTTCCACACTAATGATAATCAAGTGAGTGGTCTCTAGTTGCTAGCTGTATTACCCTTACTCTTACTCTTCATAATTTAGTATTGCCCTCCCACTATTCATCCAATCTGGTATTATTCCCCCATTAAGACAATCCTGAAGTTGTTCCCCCAACCCCTTATGTAAACTACTGAATTTCTTTTGCCAGTGCCCTGGGCCCTTCCAATTCGGCGTTATTCCTAGTAAATTACTAATGCACTAGTTAATCTTAGATCTGGCTGCTTATCATTGTCATCATCATCATCATCATCATCATCGTCATTATTATTATTAGTAGTAGTAGTAGTAGTAGTAGTAGTAGTAGTAGTAGTAGTAGTAGTAGTAGTAGTGTAGTAGTAGTAGCAGTAGTAGTAGTAGTAGTAGTATTTAGGTGGTGAGCTGGTAGAATCGAAGCACACCGGGCTAAAATGATTAGCGGTATTTCATCCTTCTTTACGTTTTGAGTTTAAATTCCACCGAGGTCGACTTGGCCTTTCATTCTTTGGTAGTCAATTATTTAATCACCAGTGAAACATCGGTTTCCATGCAATTGGCAGACCACCTTCTTCCAAATTTCAGGCTTTGTGCCTAGATCACAAAACTGATGCAGGAAATAGTGAATAACTCTAGTAGTCATACAAAAGGTGTAGGATTCGACGAATTTCTGTCGAAAACTCTTTACGACATACAGCTTATAAAAACTGACACAATCACTTATTTGGAATTTTTAAAAAAGTATCCAAAGGATATTGAGCCCTTTAGACAATGGCGGGACAAATGGACTATACGATAGCTTTTCATTAATTATATTTTTTTCTGACGAGACAGCGTAATCATCCCACCGACTCAAAATCCAAGGTAAGTGACTTTCCGATAAATATGGTCATTTTGAGAATGAGGTGTGTGAATGTATGTGGCCTGGGGTCAGCTTGGAAGCAAGGTCACTTGCTACAGGACATCAGGTCACTCGATTTAGATGTGGCTGCAATTAGAGATTAATGATTTCTAATGCGCAAGGACTACCGACAATTTTTGATGAACATGATATATTTCCATTATGTGGTCTGTTTGGAGCAGGCGGGGGACAGAGGGCTATTCCGAATATCCGTAGATCTCGAAGTAAAGGAAATCGTATTTGACTCGTGCAGAAGGTTGAGTGTCCTAAATGGTAGCGAAAGTAGTGCCCTTAGACTTGTGGTCGTCATATATGCCCCGAGAGGTTGGAAGGCCAGCATTTTTCAGTCCTCAAAAAATCATACCTGGGAACGTCTCGTCTGATAAGTATCAACTAGATTTCCCTGATGTGCCATTGTGGACATAGGGCAACCACATTGGGTCAACCAGAAAATATCTAGAGTGATTGTTAGGTCAGAGAATAGGGATAGTGTCCACAATATAAGTTGGTCGGCTAGACTGACCACAACTGTGTGATCTGCACAATCGAGTTAGATAGGACCCGGCTACTGCCGCGTTCTTTCACGCACGCAAAGGCTACAGGGAGCGTATTAGTAAAACTAGTTAAGCGACAGTAGACAGGGACGATCGTCAACAACCTAGGGTCGGCCGCCTTGAGAAGGGCTATTAGAGCTGAATAAAGTATGATTATTATTATTATTATTGAGTGAGAGAGCAGTGCATGCCATCAAAGTGACACTGGGGTAAAATATACGAAGCCCAATATACCCATCATGACTACCCGTCTGATAAAGGTACACCAGGCACATGCATCACAACCATATGTGCGCGACATGGTGATCTCATATCAAGATAAACAGAACATGACCTTGCAGGTGGGGCCCAGTTAGAATTTTCTTCAGGTTGAGTAGCCCATCCCGCTCAAAAGGTCCCTGAATAAGGGTTGTTTAAGGATGTTGAAAGAACCACCCATGTTTCCAGAGGTGAATTATTCAAACCCCAAAGAATCTCTCTCAACACATGGCTATGATGCTCCCCTACTACTTCTGCTCGTGATCAGAGATGCACATATCGTCAGCCACTAAGGGACATACTCAACTGGTTAAGGTCAAACAACTGACAAGCAAATCTGTGGTATTGAGCAGAATATTTGCTGTAGCCCATCTTTTATACCAAGACAACACAATGTACATGATAACACTTCCAATCAGTTAAGATCAGAAGCCATGAGAGCCACTGCCTGGTACTGCATCAGGGCATTTATTATTATTATCATTATTATTATTATTATTATTGTTATTATTATGAATTATTTTGTTGTTGTTGTCACCGTTGTTACTATTG
The DNA here is from genome assembly GCF_006345805.1 of Octopus sinensis. Classification (NCBI taxonomy): domain Eukaryota; kingdom Metazoa; phylum Mollusca; class Cephalopoda; order Octopoda; family Octopodidae; genus Octopus; species Octopus sinensis. The sequence continues at coordinate 15,239,491 of NC_043002.1, forward strand.
TTATTTTTACTTTAAATATTTACTACTAATAATAATGTTCATTTCGTTGCTAATATGGGAATTCTTTCTCATATCTCCCCCCCCTTTTTTTGATTAATATACGCAACGCATAAATGTTCAAACACACCGCTTATATCTTTCCGAGAATACTTAAGGGGTGCCGTTTACATTTGGAATACCGTGTTTATTATCCTGCATTCTATGCTAATCACCATTAGCTTAACACATTCCACAAACAGAAAAGCTGATTCTGTATATATAGTTGCTGATATTTCAGAATGTTATCGTATTTTTCATGGGAAACATACGCCTAGACACATCCATTAAAACTCCAGTAAACTACAATTAAATGAAATAGATTCCTACTCTGAATCGCTGCGTTTGATGAAAGTGTGGCATAAACAAGCAACACTAGCTTTTGTAATTGCGAGCAGGAAGTAGCTATAATGATGGTTTGAAACGTAATGGTAGTCTATCATTTGTTATTACATCGGAGAAAAATGATAAGCTGTTAGTATTGTTTCAAATTACATGCTTTGGTTGGCGAATAAGGAGCTGTAATTAAGAAGCACATGTTTCTATATGAGTAGATATAAATATCCAGCAAAGGAAATGCAATACGTGCGTGACGAAAGCAATCAGCATTCGATTCGACAGAAAATATTTCTATAGAAGGTTTAAAGTTCTCTGCAAATCACATTGGTGCATATGACGCCATATTGTATCACAACTTTACGCAGTTAGAAAATATTATTTCGTGTAATTAATAAGTTCCAAGACAATAAACACTCCATTTATAAAATTAAAACTTTAAATATATCAATGCTCGACAGTGCTTTCTATTCCCATCCACAATTAATATACTTAGCATTATATAGCTATTATCGTCTTTAGAATCACTTCAACTTCGTACCATCTTTTCAATGGATATTGAAAGGTGAAGAATATTTGTATATACGATTTGATATATATTCAGATTCTTTAGTGATTTTCGAATGATTTACTTTCGTAATTGCAATCAAATCCAATTACTATATATTTTTATTGAAAGAAGTTATCCCTCTCATGACCGTCTGGTGCTTGGAAATGTATCAATGGCTACATAGACTATGTTGTAAGTATGTAATATATTTTTAAGGTTTCCTTTTCACTTGTATCAGTCTTTGGACTGCGACCATGCTAGGGCATCACCATCAAGATTTTCGTCGAACAAATCCATCACAGTTCTTACGTTCTAAATCTAGTACTTACTGAGAGAGCATTTGTCTGTCTGGGGGCTATGATAGAAAAGGTTTATGCAAGGTTGTTCACTATAGGACTCAGATCGAAGTTTAAGGGAGTCACATAACGACCCAGCCAAGATTTCGGCGATAAAAGAAGGAATTCAGGATGAAAGAATTCGTGCTTACCACACAGAAGACGCAAATGCCATTTGTAACTAAACAGTATATCGTCAACTTCAGATATATTATCATTTATGTTCCATTGTCCTTATGTCATTTTAAAATGCTTAATATAAACATTTCCTGTGGTAAAGGAATAGTGTTAATATGAGCCTACACACACAACTGACGTACAGTCACACTCAAATATATACAATATATATAATATATATATATATATATGTGTGTGTGTGTCTGTGTGTGTGTGTGTGTATATATATGTATATATATATGTATATGTATATATATATATTATAATATAATATATATATATATATATATTATATATATATATATATATATATATCATATATATATATATATTATATATATATATATTATATATATATATATATATATAGAGAGAGAGAGAGAGAGAGAAGAGAGAGAGATGAGTGTATTTTTACCTTGTTAACAATTAACCCGGAAAAAAAAATAAATAGTTACCAGGGCAGCAAAAATCTCACAAGTAAAGGTGTTGTAACTCCTTGTTTATAAAGGTAGAAACTTCGTGTTTACGTTGAATATTTTGAATAATATGAATAAAAAATGGAGTTAACGCAGATGTAATCAAATATTTTTACTTTCTACACATGTTTCGAAAATTCCACTGATACTATTCAAAAGAATAAATGGTATAAACAATGCAATCTTCTTCTTTTTTTTTCTTTTTTTTTTTGCTAAAATGTCTTATTGACAAGTTTCGTTTTTTTCACTTTCCTGAGATTGCATTGTTTATACCATTTATTCTTTTGAATAGTATCAGTGGAATTTTCGAAACATGTGACGAAAGTAGAAATATTTGATTACACCTGCGTTAACTCCATTTTTTATTCATATATATATATATATATATATGCATGCATAAGTACTGGGTGTCCCAAATGTCACTTGTGGGTTTCTATTTTAAATTAGTTCTTTAAATTTACAAATAAATGTATGAAATTTTAATACAATATAAAGGATATAATGGAAATTAATATGCACAAGTCAGATTTTCCAACAACACTATGTCAGATTTGAAAAACGACATCACTTAAATGGTAACTGTTTTCGGATTTGCACGCCCGTGTTCTTGCCAAAACTTGCACCATAATTCCTCAAAAGTTCCAGACACCATTTCTCTGATATCTCTATTGATATTCTCTTTCAGCTGTACCAGGGTCTCCGCTTTGTTGATGTCAAACCTCTCTTTCAGGTTATCTCCACAAATAAAAGTCTTGGCTAGTCTGGGGAACATGAAGATCATTCAGAGTAGACCTCACACATGTCTCCAGCAAGATGGGGCAATGGCTAATACCACAAGCGAAACAATGCAGTTCCTACGACAGTGCTTTGGAGAGAGAATCATCTCCCACTGCGGCAATGTCAACGAGCCTTCCCGTTCCCCAGATTTGACTACCTCGGATTTTTTCTTGTGGGGATACCTGAAAGAGAGGGTTTACATTAACAAAACGGAGACCCTGGTGTAGCTGAAGGAGAGCATCAATAGAGAAATCAGAGAATTGTGTTCTGAAACTGCTGAGGGTGTTATGGTGCAAGTTTTGGACAGAGCACGGGCGTGCGAAGCCGAAAATGGATGCTATTTATGTGATGGCATTTTCTCTTTGTGATGCATTGGTATTGCAAAATTTAACTTGTGCCTATTAATTTCCATTATGTCCTCATATTGTATCACAATGTCTGCATTTATTCGTAAAGTTAAGGGAGTTATTAAAAATGTACACCTGTCAGTTACTTTTGGGACACTACACACATATATAAAATGGACTATCCCGTCAAAGACGACGTATGAGCGTTCAGCTTTTACCAAACAACCTACGCTAAGTTTTACTTATAGTGATAAAATCTGTGTGCGGTGCATTATTTCCCTCCATCAAATGAACTCTACCTGGACTGTTGCGCCGTGTGCCACACGCGCGTTGTCAACGTGACCGCTGAAATGACCGAGAATTTAATATTTTGTTTAAGAATACGTCACACCAACCGGTCTCTTTCTCTCTCTCCACACGCGCGCACACACCACACACACACACACACACACACGCACACACTCACAAACTATATATATATATAATATTTATATATATATATATATACTAGCAGTATCGCCCGGCGTTGCTCGGGTTGTAAGGGAAATAACTATATAAGCATTTTTAGAGATTTATAGCCAAAAAATAGCAAAAGAATGCAATAAAAATGGAAAAAAAAAATTATTGGTAATTTTTTTTAAATCGTTGACTCATCGTATACATTTTAGAGAGTTACTTCCCTTACATATAGCGAAAAATGCATTAAAATGGGAAAAAAATTATGTAAATTATTTTTTTAAATCGTAGACGCGCGCTATACCCAGAAGGGTTCGATATGATCACGACGTTAAGATACCCGTTTTGGTTTTAAACTGCACCGCAAAATGTGGGAGTAGTTAGGAATCTAAACGTAGGAGACAGACACTCACACAACTCACTTTTATATATAATATATATATATAAATATATATATATATATAAATATAATATATATATATATATATATATATATATATATATATATATATATATATATATATATATATTATGTGAAATAGGATTCAATCGGTTTTTGGTAATTGTGCCCTTCGAAACACGTGTAGAATGAAATAAAAACGATTCTGTTCAATCTGCGTTCAGCTCCATTTCTTCAATCACCAATAATGTTTTATATATATATATATATATATATATTATATATATATATATATAATATATATATATATATATATATATATAGATATATATATATATATAGTTATATATATATATATATATATATATATATATGCACACACACACACCTATACAGGCCTAAACACATCATGGGACACATTGGTCGAAACTTTACTGCATGAGAATATCCTCTATACCGTACAGTATTTGCCTACCTTTGTATTCATCTCAAAATTACATAAGAATTAGGGTACATTTGCTATACTCCATCTCCGCCATTATGTGATCAATAGTGATCCGATTTACAATTGGATCATTTCCCTCATACTGACGACCTTTACGATATATATAATAATCTAAATCTTCCTAAGATTATTCAAGAAAGACTGCATTTTGTCTTTACCTGTAAATAGCTGGGTTTTCGACTTAAAATTTACCTCTGTTCCTCTGAGAGATCATTTCATTAAATACCACCTTATTTGAATTAAATACTGGAAGTTTAGATTTAATACCTACATAAACTCTGCATGGATTAGAATTAATCGACAGCAATCAATAAATTCTTTATTTGTCTTATGCTATTTTCAGTTCAACATACAATGAAATCATCAAAATACACACAGCACTTATAACAGGTCTCTAACGTTTTACATTTACCGAATTTAATTGCTTTTTCAAGTAAGCAACATTTTCATGTTGTTCCAAAATTATTGCTGAATTGTTATTAAACTCTCAATGGGTTACTTTCGTCGAAATAGCAAAATTCCTTCTTAGTATAATGGAAATGATCTAACGCTTTCAATCTCTATTTCAGAATTCTCTTTACACGTTTGCAATAATATATCAGTTTTGCTTATCTACTCACTCTACATATGCTGCTACAGTTTATTATCAATGTCTCCGCAATTCACTCGCATAATGATTTGCGTCGAGACGCTATTTTAATCTCCCGTGTGATAGCGCTGGCAAAACATACAAGAAAAACGAAACAAGGAAAATACGTGAATATTTTCCAAATGCACTACATTGAAATGTTATTATAAATGGTGTTATCGGTGAAATGATGGAAAATATGAATTGTTCTCTCGATTAAACAGCGATGTTACTTCATACTTAGAGACAAAGTAAAACAGATATTAGACGTTAAATGCACAAACAGCAATACTGTAATTATAGAGACTAGCAGCTCTCCTCATATTATCTTACATCTAGAGGCGTATACGTCTAGTACACGCGCACTTATACAAATCACTGCATTTATTCAGAATCGCTGTGTCCTTTGTTCAAATCTACCATTCTGTATACGTGGCTGAATATAACGTCTCACTTGTTATAACTCTTCTGCTTGAAAGCTCGATTTGCACTTACAGCGTCATCTTTGCTGCTAGCATTCCGCTTTAAGTCTTATGCATGTTGTCTTTACTTTTCAGTTCAAGCATCTGATTTCTGATAAAGGATTAATATTCGAATGATAACCGTGTATTTTAGTGTTGCTGAGATCTTAAAACGTATTGCTTTCCAAAGCCTATTAGCATATTGTTGGCTGCTAACTCCACAAAATATTATTTAGTAAATTTTAGAAATAGAAAACAAATTACTGTTTGTACACCAGTAATTATACCTATGTTCATATATATAAACATACACACACAAATATATATATATATATACACACACGCAATTACCCCCCATATATATATATATATATATATATATATATATATAGAGAGAGAGAGAGAGGAGAGAGATGGGGAAATTCACAAAAAGAAAACAAAAGACAAAGGCAGGTGGTTTAGACAACAAACAGATGTATTAATATAACGCTCGGGAAGTGAAAAACTCTTTAACGTATCAAACCTACGCTCTTCCACAGAAAGGAACACAGAAAGGATCAAAACCAGAAAATACAGAATGTGAAGTGGTATATATACACCACCACTCACGTACCTACACATGTACATGCACACGTCAATGTCACCTGCCCCTTCCACAGGCACATACACACCCTCACATACACATGAACGTGCACCTCGTTTTCGGACCACCACTTTAGAATCTCCTCTTCTTCCGAGCTCTCCTGTGTGACCCCTCTGTCCGGCATTCGTCATGATAGATCTCTAGTCACTATACCTTTTTCTATTTTCTTTCCCTGTTTATTTCTGTGTTCCTTTCTGTCGAAGAGCGTAGGCTCGAATCGTAAAAGACTTTCTCACTTCCCAAGTGTTAAACTAATACATCTGTTTATTGTATACACATACGTCTTCGTCTTATGTTTTTATGTAAATTCTCACTAGATATATACATACATACATACATACATACACACAAACACACACACACACACACATATATATATATAATCACATTTGCATACACTCAAACGCACGCGTGCACACACATGCACACATACACATAAACACACACGCATGCACACAAACATAAGATTGTTTCATCACTACGAGTACCAGATTTTCCAAGTATTTCCCGCCTGTCTTCCTTTGGTTAGCTATAATCACTGTCAAGTGCAACGTTTATGTTACTATATTCATAGGGTCACCAGCAGCTCTTACGTACTCGATTTGTCTTCCTTTTGTCAATTGTAGGCATGCATGTTTTGTCCTGTGATTGCTCAGTCTATATATTCTATGTTGGAGGAGGCCTGGCTCAATTTCAGTCGCTAGAGTCTCGGTTGAGATGACATTCTTCAATAGCTGCATTAATTTGTTCGCAATTATGGTGAATAGAGTTTATGAGAAGTTATGTCTTGGAAAATCTCGTCTGTGCTTTCGCTCGTTCTTGAGAGAATGTAGTCGGTATTATATTATCGGATAATAAATATAAAATAATATATCAAATGCCTATAAAGCATTATTTCTTTACAAATCTCATGCAACATATTTGTTATATTATCTACAGTATAACTGCCTGAATCAAAATATGTAACACTAAAGAAGATTTTGATACGAAATTCTATAAATATAATGATAGATATAAATAATTACAACCAAAACAACAGCATAGACGTCAATGATGGGCATAAAGATTACAATTATAATAGTTAAGAATTTTTTGTAGAGACGAAAGCAGACTATATCGCCAATATCAAATTTTGATTGCTTATATAATTTATTGAAGGCGGCGAGCTGGCAGAATCGTTAGCAGGCAAGGCGAAATGCGGAAATGTATTTTCGTCTGCCGGTATGTTCTGAGTTCAAATTCCGCCGAGGTCGACTTTGCCTTTCATCCTTTCGGAGTCAATTAAATAGGTACCAGTTACGCACTGGACTTGATATAATCGACTTAATCTGTTTGTCTGTCCTTGTTTGTCCTCTCTGTATTTGGCCCCTTGTGGGTAGTAAAGAAATAGGTATTTTAGTCTGTCGCTACGTTCTGAGTTCAAAATCCGCCAAGGTCGACTCTGCCTTTCATCCTTTCAGGGTCGATTAAATAAGTACCAGTTACGCACTGGGCCCGATATAATCGACTTAATCTGTCCTTGTCTGTCGTCTCTGTGTTTAGCCTCTTGTCGGTAGTAAAGAAATTGGTATTTTAGTCTGTCGCTACGTTCTGAGTTCAAATTCCACCGAGGTCGACTTTGCTTTTCATCCTTCTGGGGTCGACTAAATAAGTACCAGTTACACACTGGGGTCGACGTAATCAAATTTGTCCTTGTTTGTTCCCTCTATGTTTAGCCCCTTGTGGGCAATAAAGAAATAAGAATGAAACGGTAAATTGTCCACGGCGGCATTTAAACAATTGCTACAAGTAATTTTATGCCTCACTCACATGATTCTGCCAATTCAACGGCTGTTTTCGAGGGATTTGCATGATGGTAAAATAAACTACGCTGAAATAAATGTTGCCTTACACCTCAGAAGGCGATGAAATAATGTGCCTTTTAAATTCAGGGCTATATCAATTCTACCACCACACTTCTTTATTTCAGAAGGTGTATCTATGTTAAGAGTGATCATGAAATTTGTGTCGCAAATCATATTTCCAGTGATGATCTAAAATGCAGTAAAGTTATGTCGTGTCTACCGCGATATTTTTGTACAGGTAGTCTCGTATGGGGTACATGTATTTTGGTCAGTCTATGTACATTTGAAACAATGTGTAAAAGTATGATTTTGTGTGACTTTATTACAACTTCCCGTATTTAATTAGTACTCTTAATAATATGCTGCTTAATATCTATTAATTCGTGTCTCAAAATTTAACAAATTGATAATATTTCAGGGTCAGTTTTACCTCTTAATATATTGCGTTATTGCAGAAAAAAATGTACTATGTCTTTTTTTCCGTAAGTGTCAAATATGTTGCTCGTAAACGAGTATTTCAGTTGATACAACCGCTGAAAGTGTAATAATGTGATAGCACGCCGGCCGGAATGCTTAGCAGTATTTCGTCTGGCGTTACGTTCTGAGTTGAAATTCCGCCGTGGTCGACTTTGCCTTTCATCCATTTGGGGTCGATTAAATAAGTACCAGTTACGCACTGGGGTCGATGTAATCGACTTAATCCGTTGGCCTGCCTTTGTTTGTCCCCTCTGTGTTTTAGCCCCTTGTGGGTAGTAAAGAAATAGGTGTAATAATTTGAATGAACTAAAGATCATACGTAGATATTTTCATCTTTAATAAATATCTGTTGCATAATTTATGAAGTTCGTTGACCAGTATCAATATGTAGTCTTCTGGTTATGATCAAGCAAATGCCTAAAACAGAATTGAAATTAACATGGCTGACTTATACTGAATGCATCGCGTTGCTTTTCTGTGTGGTAGTAATGTTGTCGTTATAATTTGTCACTGAAGTTTTAATCTTCTTTTCCCAAGGTTGCTGTTTGCTGTTATTAAAGCTAACACTTTATCTAATTCAAAGAAACATCTCTTTTAAATACGTTGTCAATTTTACCTAGATTCAAACAATCAAACAGAACTAGCAAATATGCATTGCTATAATTATTTGTTTCCAAATCAAATGTATTCTTTATGAGTAAGACAATAATGCATTTCGCGAAATGTCACACCTTTAACATGCTGCAATAACATACCAAGAGGCAAACATATTTACGGCGATAAAAGGGAACACTTTCAAATCCTAAACTGCAATAATTTACTTGCAGATAATATGAGTAAAACGCATATAAATCACGATCAGAAAGCCGCTCTGTTAATATGACACGATCCACCGACAATTCAAATGCTTCAGAGATATACAATTAATTCGGCAGTGTGTAGCCTACAAAACTTCTAAAGGACACGTATTTTTATTTAATTGAGACTTGGGGTCAGAGGTGTCCATCTATTGGAAATATCTAATAAGTAATACCGCCAAATATTTCATCAAAACCAATGAATTGTGTTTTGACTAAGAACGCAAATGGACACCATCATGGAATTAAGGAGGAAATTGATATGGCTGCTGTACATAGAATTTATTGCGTAGCGTTTCTGCGAGTAGGATAATATATATCAATTGGGTTTGGAATCAGTTTTGCCGACAATAGTATTCGTTATTATTAAAGCTAACGGTTTGTCTTATTCAAAGAACGAGCTCTGCTAGAACATTTACGAATTATACGTAGATTCAAATGATTGAACAATACCTGGGATATGCATTGCTACTCTTAAATGCTATAAATGTTCGGTTATAAATAAAGAAAATTATTTATATGAAAGACAACACTGTACTTTACCAAACATTCCAGCTTAAAATGTTATAAAGGACAAAGATATTTGCACTGATAAAAGGGAAACATACAAACTGATTTTCCTCTACACATGGTAAATACTACTAAATTGAATAGGCAAGAATATAATGATACATTCCTAAAGATTATTAGGATCATGTTTCAGAGAATTCGAATGTACGAAAACTAGTGTTCAAATTGGAAGACTGGAGTTGTGTATAAACTGATTTCTATTAGACTTTCATACAATGCAAAATATATACAGTGCATTGCCGATAATTAGATAATTTCTGAATCCCATAGCAGGCGCTTTAGATTCATGAGTTAGGAAGCTGTTTCATAAAACACTTGTTCTGGAACAAGACAAAATGCATGCTAGGTAAATCAAAATACAGGCCCGGAAGTTAGGGTTTAAAGAAAAAACTCTACCAACATATATAAGGGTTTGACAAAATAATGGAAACACTTAGCATCATAGTATCATAATTTGTCTTAAAATAGGTAATTACACCCAATAATCTGAGTTCCAGTTATTGAGCCTGGTCGTTGTTCATATATTTTCGCTCAGCGTCTGACGGTCATCTCAAAAGTGCCCTGTGACAGAAAATATAATTCGTAGCAGATGTTATCTCGACATCGTTTACACGCGCCTGAATCAAACTCAGAAGTTACTGCCCAAGTTGTTTTATATAATCGGAAAAATTTAAAGTAATTCAAATTCAATGTTTTCTTTAAACAATAAATTTCTATAGAGATTCAGATTCAAATTACAATCTATGAAAAGTTTCCACAATATTCTTAGAAGAACCAATGATTATCCGCCACCTCGGGCTAATACAAACGAGCCTGGTATGCGTAAAAGACTAACTGGCATCTCTTGTCAAGAGGACAGGCGACAGTTACATTGCCGATGTTTGTCATGCAGTCCGTTGTCATTTGATTGTTATTATTCTCTGTATCTTGTGTGTAAATATCAATTGTGTTTTGCATGGTTGCATCAACTTAAAAATAGAAAATGACATAGTGCCTCATATAAAAATAGGCCATTTGGGACAAGGAATATTGTCGAAACACGTGAATTCTTCGAGCAAGATTTGTTTTATTCGAAATCTGTGACACGCCTGAGTGACGAAATCTCTGTTGCGCCCGAGTGACGCTGATGATCTGGAGTTGCCTCATATATATATATATATATATATATATATATAATATATATATATATATATATATATATATATATATATTATATATATATATTCATATATACATATACATACATACATATATATATGTGCGTGGGTGTGTATGTATGTTTGTATATGTATTCAAGGTAATTTAAATTTCACGCTGGTAAATGATTAACATTTTTGCTGACTTATTACAAAATTGTAAAATCTCTAGTCGGTGGAAATCATGAATAAATGTATTTAAACTCATCATCATGATATAAACTGTGCATCATTTTTTATATTATTTTTATGAAAAGGGGTATTTCATTAAAAATGGGAGTAATTAGTTTTAAAGAAATTAATGGGTTGTGTGTATTTTGTCTTTTATTCATAATAGGATAATAGTTTAGCAATGGAAAAGTGTGAAGGTTTGTAGCGTTTACATCCACATATATATTTGTACAGAAACACACACGTGCACACAGTCGTATATATATATATATATATATATATATATATATATATTATATATATATATATATATATATATATATATATATATATATATGGGGGTGTGAGTGTGAGCGTGTGTCTGTGTGTGTGTATAAGTACATGTGTTTGAGTGTATGTGTATATATACATATGTTCATTTACATACATTCATACATACATATATACCTATACACACACACATACATACACGTATATATATATATATATATATATATATATACACAACGTTAGACAGAAAGAGAGAGATTCCCATTGCCGATTTAAGATCTTTGGAATAGCTATATTACTCTACATTCAATGGTCCTTCAAATATTTATGGAATGGTAGTCATTCAGCATTATTATTCCGCATAATATACTATTTTTTCTTCTTTACTATGTCAAATAATTTTCAACGTTGAATCCAGCTTTCTTCTCTAATATTAGCTTCCATCTATTCATCAGCAAGGCAATAAAGTACAATCAGTATTGAACATTTATTTCGTAATAGAAATAAATATTGATAAAACATATGTTAAAGAAATATACCAAGTACGACAAATATAAAGCGGGCTGATTTTTTTTACTCATTTTCTGCCACACACACAAGTAAATTAAGGTGATAGAAATTAATTTGCCTGAGAAATACCAGTTAAAGATCACTGCAGTTACTGCGACCACTTATTTCTTTGTTTTGGCTTTTTGAAATGGATCTCTCATTAATTTTTAATAACATTCTGTTAATCTATCAGTATTGTATTGTATGATGTATTTTGAGAATAATATACGTAGAAATCTTGGTATTATCAAACATGAAAATTAAAACAATGTAACGTTTAATCATCCATGTAAGACACGTTCAAATCCAAAATGTATGGATAATATTTGACATTGATAGTTTCAACTGAGGACGGAAGTTTTGAAAGATTAGACCCTCTGGATGCAATAAATTTATGCCTGTGCCTAGTCAGCTGGACATTTTCAGTGAAATTTTATAGGATATGAGGGAAGTCTGCTGACAGTTTAAGGAATATTTTGTTTTTACTTGGTTTCAATTTGATAAACTCGGAAATATGTGCCCTGGAACTATCCTTACTTGACCCACGCAGAAATACAATTGATTTCCTGTTGGTGGAATTCTTTTAATGATGAAAAGAAACGTTTATTGCGCTAGTCCATCTGAGAATAAATATTCATAGAAGAAAGATGAAAGAATGAAAATATTATTGTCTCAATTTTTGTGGAAAATATCAGTTGAAATCCAATGCTGTGTATCTCCGCTCAGAATAGGAATTTTCCAAAAACCCAGCTCCTATCTACAATGATGTGAATGCATACCAACCACTGCATATATGAAGCAACTTATTTAGTTTAATTTTGCATTTCTCATCTGTTATCCATTTAGCTACAAAGTGTGCAAACTAAATTTGCACGGCTATATATGTGTACATGTGAGCATATACGTACGTATTACTATCATTAATATTACAGCTGTCGCTAAGGCGGCGAGCTGATTTGATCGTTTGTACGCCGGGAAAAGTGCTTGACGGCATTTCGTCTTTACGCTTGCACTTCCAATTCCGTCGAGGTCGGATTTGCCTTTTACATATTCGGGTCGATAAAATAACTACCTGCTGAACACTGGGATCGGGGTAAACCATTTTGTACCTTCCTTGAAACTGTTGTCTTTGTGTCAAAATTCGAAACAAATATTATGACTGTTATTATTCTACTTATTAATTGTAACGTTAATATTATTATTTTTATCATTGTTGCCGCTGTTCTCCCTTTTACCAACAATAAATTCTGTACTGCCGTCTATAATTTTGTATTGTTAGTATATCTAAACATTATGCTTTTTGATAATAAATCTTACCTTTCTTAAGCTAATCACCATTCTAGTAGATTTATAGCATTCATACATATACACATCTTTCCTTTTAAATAGATGAGTGATGGATAGAGCTTCTTTGTTTACTCAAGCCAAAGAGAAGACAGTCTATTTTGGAGAAAGTAACTCTGAATATAAAAAAATTCACTGTTGTGAAGGCCACTCTGATATAAAACCTGCGATTGCAAATGCACCCAATGATTTCGACTTGCTCTTCTATTCGGATCATGCTTTGTAGTTTAGAGAGTGGGAATGGTTCCTCTGCAGAACGTTTCTTCACTTTAAGAAGTGTCAAGCACAGGTATTGCTGGAGAGGAAAAGAAATTGACATCTTGTATGTACATGGCTGGCCGAAGCTTAAAAAAGGCACGTCTAAACAATGAAAGTTCATATTGATAATGAAGTAAATGGCAAAAATGGCTCTCGAACATTTTTTTCTGTGGTCTGGCCCAGCAGGTGTCCCAGGGCACCACAGCCTGGATCCGGCCGTTATCGTGCAACAGTGAGTAAATTTAAGTTAAGATGCAAGCCTATGAATATAGGATGTTGGAATGTTCGAACGTTATTAGACAATGATTTTCTGAAATCTCTTCCAGAGAGAAGATCCGCGCTTAATGCAAAACAGTTACAGCGATATGAGAGGGATGTTGTAGCGTTAGCCGAATCAGGAATTCATGGAAAGCGGAATTTCATAAAGAAATATGCTGGACATCATTTCTTTTGGAGCGGTAGAGAGGAGACTTATAAGAGAGAATCAGGAGTGGGATTTGCTATAAAAATCACTCACGCTTCAAAACTTGAGGAGCTACCATGTGGTCATTCGGATCGTTTAATGACTTTAAGGTTGCCATTATGCGACATTCTAAGTGCATATGTCCCAACTATGAATTCATCAGTGGATGATAAACTTGCCTTCAATATATCATTTGCAGATATTATATGCAATATCCCCCATGATGACAATGTTGTCGTTTTGGGTGATTGTAATGCTCGCGTTGGTGCTGATTGGGAGACTCGGGGTGTCCTAGGAAAGCATGGGGTTAGGAGTTTCAACAGTGTTTGTTTGCTATTGTTACAGATGTGCGTAGATATGAATTTGTGTATCCCGAATACAATGTTTCGACTAAAGAATAAGTATAAAATGACATGAATGCACCCTGGTTCTCAGAAATGACATCTTATATATTGCATCATCCTCACCAGGAAACGAGATACTAGGGACTTTGCTATTGTACGAGTGATGCGGGATGCAGAGTGCTGTACTGACCATAAGCTTTTGCATTCAGAGGTCAATTTTGTTGTCAAGCCTAAAGTTAGAGCAAATGTCAAATTACCTAAACTGATTGATGTGAATAAACCTAAGATTTCGTCATTACGCAGTGAGTTTTTAAGTGAGATACATGATTTGTCCTGTGATGGAAGCTGGAAGTCATTCAAAGAAAGATTGTACGAGATTTGTAGTAACATTATTGGCTTTGTTGTAAAAAAACATCTAGATTGGTTTGACGATAATGATGAAGAAAATAATCTTATCTTAGAAGAGAGGCGGAAGGCATTTAACATGTTGCAAAATGCTGACACACCAACGAACAGGACAGTGGCTACATATTTCAAGGCTGTAAAAGCAACAGTGCGGAGGAAGCTACGGATGATGCAGGAAAATTGCTTCAAATGCTAACAATTCCAAACTTTTTACTCTCTCTTGAAAAAAATTTATGGACCAGTTTCATCAAAGGTTACGTCACTTCGGAGCAAGGATGGAACAGAATTATTAACAAATCCTAAAGATATTTTAGAGAGATGGACAGAACATTTTGATGAATTGCTCAATAAACACACTGACGTTGATCTAACTTTTCTTAATAATATACCCGAGAGACCAATAAAACATCTTATAACAACCTCCAAGCCTGGACGAAATAAAAGCAGCAATCAGGAAATTGAACAATGGAAAGACCCCTCGTATGGATGGACTAGGTGCAAAGATATATAAATATGGTGGTCATCATCTTCGTGCAATGTTGACGGATGTGATTCAGTAAGTTTGGCAAAGTGAAGAGGCACATCCGGATTGGCGTGATGCAACTACAGAGATACAATATAAATCTAAAGGTGGAAAGGATGTCTGTCATAATTATCGCGGCATCAGTCTGTTAGCTGTTGCTAAAAATGTTCTCTGTAAGGTAATACTGGATTGATTCCTTCTGCACATTGCTGATAATGTTCTACCAGAATGGCAATATGGGTTTAGTGATAGTAGTAGTACTATGGATATATATCTGCTAGACAGTTGCAAGACAAGTGCACCGAACAGGATATGGACTTATACCAGGTATTCATTGACCTAAGAAAAGCGTTTGATTCTATCAATAGAATTGCTCTTTGGGAGATCCTAAAGAAGCTAGGATGCCCTGTAAAATTTGTGAGAATTTCATGACAAGATGGAAGTGAGAGTGAATGCTGGAGGTAAATTATCAGATCCAATTTCTGTAGAAAATTGTGTAAAGCATTCCTGCTCTTACACTCTTTCCTATATATATTTCGCAAGAGACTTTCAAATAGTTTTTAAAGATTGCCCTGAAGGGGTCTATATAAGATAAAGGACAACAAGAAAACTGTTCAATCTCAAAAGACTCTGTGCCAAAACCAAAGTTCTGCATTTTCACCTTGTTGAGTTTCTGTAGGCAGATGATTTTGACCTGTTGGCACATTCTCAGAAAGATATACAGCACATGGTGAATGCAATGTCTGCAGCATGTGAACATTGGGTCTAACACTCAATCTCAAATAATCTGTTATAAATCTGCCAGCCCTCTCCCTCCAAGATGTATGTGAAAACTTTTATGACTATGAATGGTCAAAGGTTAGATTTATTTATTTAGGAAGTACCCTGATCACTGCCGGTCTTGATGATGAAATTTCATACAGAATCAGCAGGGCTGGTAGTGCTTTTGGTAGGCTTGATTGGCGACTGTGGATTCAACATAATTTATATTCACAAATTAAAGTTAAGGTATATAACACATGTGTCCTCCCATCTGTGCTTTATGGGAGTGAGGCATGGGTTGTTTACCGTAGGCAGGTAAAGATTTCATCAATACTGTCCGAGAAAAATTCTGGGGATAAACTGGAAATGGCCATTAGTAATGTGGAGGTGCTATAGAGTCAATGATTTTGCAAAGACGTCTGAGGTGGGGGAGACATTTGGTAAGGATGATTGATGAGCGACTGCCCAAGCAGCTATTGTATGGTGAGCTGGAAGATAGCAGAAGACCAGCGCATAAGCCTAAACTACTGTTTAAGGATTGCTTTAAAATGCTCTAATACAAATACGAATTGCAGCTGGTAATTGGGAGGGGGCCACAAGACAGTGATGAATGTAGGAAGATAGTGCATGATGGTTGTTCAAAATTTGTGAGAGAGAGAGTGATGTATGAGACAATTCGGAGTGGGCTTACAAGGAGGGAGCCTGCGGAGTGTGAGCGACTGTTGCTTTTTATGTGTGTGGTTTGTGGGCGGAGGCGTTTTCGTGGTGCAGGCTTGGTGAGCCATCAAAATTCTCATAGTATTCACCCCATGATAAGCAATGATGTGGCTATTAAAATTCTGCTAGCAGAACGTGTATAAAATATGGAATTGTGTGCCTCTGAGTTGGAGATCTAAAAAGACAAGATAAGAGAGTGCATATGTTGGCACCTGTTTCACCTTCCAGGTAGCTTCATTGTCTGCTATGTAATAAAATTTGTAAAAGCTTGGCCGGACTTAAAAGTCATAAAATGGCATCACATGGCAACAATCATGAATCAGTTCAGTAACTTTTTTGCCAATGGATTCTATCGTGCAACGAGGCTGCAACTCTCATATATATATATATATATATATATATATATATATATATATATATATATAAAGTTAATCCAAACATGAAAACACAAAGAGAAAACACAGCAACACAAGGGCATGGAACACACACACACACACACACGCACACACACACACACACACACACACACATATATATATATATATATATATATATATATATATACATCATTACAAGATGTATTCATTTATATCTTGGAACGAAAACAAAAATTGTATGCAATGTCCACGCTAAATAATATGGAAGAAAAAGTAACAACACTTTTGATCAATGAACGAAAGCATTCCACACTTCAACGTATAATTATAATAGTTTCTAATATTGAGCCATTTTGGGTTCTTTATTAAAAAACATGTAGGAATGAGGGGGGGTCCTCGTCGATTATATCGAACTAAGCTGGGATTAATTTAATCTAAACCGAAAGGTTGAGTGGTATATTCAACCTCGGCAGAAGTTGAAGTCAGAGCGAATATACTGATAAAATGCTACGTAGTATTTTCTCCAGTTTATTAACGATTCTGCCACCTCTCCGCCTTAACACGACATAGAATATATAAGAATCTTTAGCTATAGAAGGGGAATAACAGCAGAAGTAGAAACAACAAAATAAACAAGGATATGGGGATGCAAAATAGATAAGACAACATCCTGATAAATTCTATCGCTAGGACTACTACCACTACAACCACCACCAACAACAACAATATGACCGCTAATGAAAATTATTATACAATGCGTAGATGCTTCCTTATAACAATTAACTTTGCTAGTGTGATATTTAGATTCCTCTAAAGACTGAATAACCATAAGTAACGCAGACGGAAATGAGGGAAAGAGGAAACTGATTATCTAAATTAGAGTAAGTAGATGTATAGCTTCTAGTTTTGTGGTAGATGACCTACAGTGATAATGGGAAATAAAAAAGTGTAGTATACTTAAAATATAAAATGACAACTATGCAAAAAAGAACTGATTGGATCGCATGAACTTATAGTAATGAAAGAATGAAAAGAAAAATGTATCAGCCCAGAAAAAAATCTTATGAAGAGTGAAATAAAGGAACACATCGGAAAAAATACTAGAAATGATTAAATCAGTCGCTGAACCAAAATTAAGTTGGAGGAACATAATATTATCGGAAAAGGTACTCGAGAAAGAGGAACTAACATGGGAGCTGTAATAAATGCAGAAATTACTCAGAATATCGAGAAAATTGATGAGAAAGCTTTGGGCATTCTACTAGAAAATTGACAATCCCATGATTTCTCTGCTAGTGGCAAATGGAGCAAAAGGTGTGATAAAATGAAAAGGAATACATATAAAAGCGAAGAGAGGGATCTCAAATGAGGTGAGGCTAATAGTTCAGATGTAAACGTCAACAGTGTGATAGAGACTGCAAAATGCATTGATAAATATGAACATAACTAGATGAAAACATGAAACCTAAACATGATGAAAAGAGTAAGTACTTTTCATAAGAGATCTTCATAGATACGAGCAACGGTGTGGATAAGCACATGACATAATAAGAAAGGAAAAGTCAGAACAATGCATTAATCTGTACTGCAAGTTTAGAATCTCTTAAAAGAAAATTTTGTGAAATCTTGGGTTCATAAGAACGTTGAACCCTTTCTAGTTTTATTTTTATGAAGAAAATGAGAATGCGTTAGACACACAGCGAGCGATTGCTGTAAATTGTAGAATGAAAGTAGAAGGTATGCAAAATTTTATAGTAGGCATTAGCTAAATAATTGCAGCAGAGGCGATAGATTGTACTATCTTAAAAGTAATACAGTGATGGAAATCGAGAATATTATATTGTTGGGAGATTTCTATAATATACTTATCGAAAAAAGAAAACCAGCTATTAGTAACGTTAAAGGGGTCAATACTTTATCATATAGCATCTGCGATTGAAAGCAAATTGTGTGATACAGGAGGATGAGGAGTTTAAAAAACACAATTTGTGAAAAGTGACTATATAAAGATAGGACATGACAAATACTGAAACTTTGTTGCTGAAATTGTTGTTTTCATACTTCCAAGTAGGAAATAAAAAACATAGAAGTGGGGAAATGAAGTCTGAAAGTCAAACAAAGCCATTCCAAATACTAGTATTTGGAAACAAACCAGGAGCATGTAGATTGTGTTGAAAGATTGGAAATAAAACTGAATAAAAGATTTTTTGATATTGGTTATGGCTTAGTCATACAATAGTTTAATGATGATAGCAATTCCAACAAAAGCAAACAGGAGCAAGAATAATATTGATACTAACAATAGTAATGATTCCACATTGTGTCACTTGAACAGTAATTTTTGCAGGAGACAGTAAAATGATTACATAGATACAAATACTGGAGGGTATTTGTCATATTGATCCCCAAAGGATGAACGCCCAAGTGAGCTCGGCGTCATTTTAACTCAGGAAGTAAAACACCAGCAAAACGCCACGAAATATTTTTTGGAAACATTAATGGATTTGCAAGCTCACTGGATATCCACTAAAACCCATGCAAACAAAAGTATCCCCACCCACTCAAACCCTATGGATAAATAATATTCAGAAAATAAAAGTAAGGATCTGTCAATATTTTATAAAACTTGTAGATAATTAACAATACTAAGCAACAAGAGAATAAAAAAGATACTACGTAAATACAAAATTATCGATCAAGGTATGCCCGAGGTAAAATAACAGCTAAACAAGAAAACCTTGCCAAATCACAAAGAATCCGTAGATATGAGAAACGCCGACGTTTCTTTGAACAAAGCAAACATTTCAACTCCAACACCAAAAGATTCTACCAAGAACTTGGCAAAATTGCGTAGAGGCGCAATGACCTAGTGGTTAGGGCATCGGACGCGTAGTCGGAGGATCGCGGTTTCGACTCCCAGACTGGGCGTTGTGTGTGTTTATTGAGCGAAACACCTACAGCTCCACGAGGCTCCGGCAGGGGCTGGTTGCGACACCTGTTGTACTATTCCGCCCAACTTTCTCTCATTCGTTCTTCCTGTTTCTTGTCCCCGACTCCCTCTGCAACCGCTGAGATTGGATGCGCATTCATCCATCCGTCGAGGGTTGCCCTGCTTTCTCTTCTGCAGATCCTACGAATAGCAAAAGGACCACGTTCCGGACTTCTCCCATCTTGCGAGCTCGGGGACGAATACCGTTCGCTCAACTGCAACAGCACCAAAAGCAGAAGTGGAAGGATTTTGGAACGAAATATGGTCGGCGAAAGAACAACCTCAGAAAAGATCTATCAAAAAACACAAACACAGAACCTGAAAAGCTGTTCACACATATAACTGAAGAATCACCCAGACATTGCAACACTAAGCAACTGGAAGGTACGCAGTCACGACACGATCCCTAACTTCTGGTTAAAATGTCTACCAGGAATACATAAAATACTGGCTGAGAAATTTAATGACATACCAGCAGAGTCAGAGACAATGCCTGAAAGGCTCACGGAAGGGAAACCTATCGTAATTCTCAAATCTACTGAAGCGGCAAACCCACAAAATTACAGGCCGGTAACTTGTCTCCCCACAATTTACGAAGCCTTTACTCTAATAATATCGTAGACAATGAGAACTGTGGCCGAAATAAGATGAAGATTAATGTAAAAAATAAATAACACTGAAGTAATGTAACACCAAATATATAGTGCATGTTTTTTATTGGCTAAACTGGCAAAATGACCATTCCAAAATATAACGTCTGTTTCAACAAACGACTTCACATAAAAAATCTTGCACAACAAATATATAAACGTGATTATTATTATTATCATTATTATTATCATTATCATTATTATTATTATTATTATTTTTATTATTATTATCATTATAATAATAATAATAATAATAATAATTATTATTATTATTATTATTATTATTATTATTATTATTATATTATTGAGTGAGCGAGCAGAGCATGCCATCAAAGTGACACTGGGGTAAAATATACGAAGCCCAGTATACCCATCATGACTACCCGTCGATAAGGGTACACCAGACCACATGCATCACAACCATATGTGCGCGACATGGTGATCTCATATCAAGATAAACAGCACATGACCTTGCAGGTGGAGCCCAGTTAGAATTTTCTTCAGATCGAGTAACCCATCCCGCTCAAAAGGTCCCTGAATAAGGGTTGTTTAAGGACGTTGAACGAAACACCCATGTTTCCAGAGGTGAATTATTCAAACCCCAAGAATCCCTCTCAACACATGGCTATGATGCTCCCCCACTACTTCTGCTCGTGATCAGAGATGCACATATCGTCAGCCACTAAGGGACATGCTCAACTGGTTAAGGTCAAACAACTGACAAGCAAATCTGTGGTATTGAGCAGAATATTTGCTGTAGCCCATCTTTTATACCAAGACAAAACAATGTACATGATACACTTCCAATCAGTTAAGATCAAAAGCCATGAGAGCCACTGCCTGGTACTGCATCAGGGCATTTATTATTATTATTATTATCATTATTATTATTATCATTATTATTATTGTTTCAACATTATTATTCATGATTATGTTATTATTATGCTCAACACCTTTATTATTGCTGTTCTTGCAGTTGCTATTGATGTTCGTGTTTTTCTTGTTATTTACTATCGTCATCAATAGCGTTTCAATTTATCAAGAAATATTGATTCCTCAATGTATTATAGAGAAGCTAAAATCATTTTACGTCGATTACACTATATTATTATACAAGAACTGTAATTATATTCATAAACATAATTGTATATTTCCAGAGTAGGCTGATTCATCATGTTTTAATTTCATACACAATTCCAATACAACAGAATAATTCCGTTTATCGTATATTGCTTATTTGCTTTATATAGATTCGATTCAGTAAAATACACATATATACATGCATATAAGCATACATAAATACAAATATAATCAATTGCATATATATATATATATATATATATATATATATATAGCTTAAAAATATCCAGTTATTATCATGCACATTTTTATATTGTTACTGCTGCTTTCATTATTTCACGTATTATTTTTATTGCTGTAGATATTACTATTATTACTATTATTATTATTATCACTAGTTGTAGTAGTAGTAGTAGTAGTACCTAATTCCTTTTGTGGAATATAAATATATGTTTATAGAAATGTTAATAACCACGTAACGTAGTTCCTTTTTTTCTTATCAAAATATTGATATATAATTCAATACATCTAAATTACATTGAATGGAATATATATGTTGGCTTAGGTAATTCTGAACAATTCCAAACTCCTGATAATTAAAATGAATATGCATATATATATATACATATATATATATATATGAATTCATTTATATATAATATATACATATATATATATACACATATATATATATATATATATATATATATATACATATATATATATATATATATATATACATATATATATACATATATCTATAGATATACATATATATATGCATATATAAATTGATAGATATACGCGTATATATATAGTTTTTATATTCATATATATATTATATATATATATATATATGATTATCGCTCTACATACACGCCAATATATGTGTGCACGTATAAGTGCAGCGACATAAGGCGATATGTTTGTTTCGGGTTCAAAAGAGTTAAACGGTAGATATCTTGAGGCCTTGTATGAAACTATATTTATAAGACTTTCCGATAGATGGCTCACTGCCATTTCAAAATTATGAGATTTCAACTAAGAGGACATATCACACCTTGCAAGGCCACTTTCAACGATTCCTTTTTATCTGAATTTACATATCACCAAAACTTCAATTAGATATGGAAATGAGAGCGTACTTATCCGTAAATATATATTTCTTTTTCTTATATAAACAAACCACATGTTTACTCTATTTAATACAGTCACATTCTCCATTCTATTATTACTCAATTTATTTATAATACCTACTCACAACTAAAGGAAATGGTTCGAAATTTGTATTAAATTTTCAGTTAACTGATAATAACTGTAGAATGTGCTTTTATAACTTCTATCAAAGAATGTTAAAATCCGATCTCTGAAATTAGAGTTCATGCAATCATAGGTAGAAGGAATGCGTTATTTCTAATTGAGTGTTCAACTGGACAGCTTACATTGATCTTGGAATTGCGATTAAATACCAAATAATTTAGGTTTGTTATGATAACAAGCACAGATAGGTGTTCTTTATGTTAAAATATTTTTATCATTACCAAATATCAATACTTCTAACGGCAACCAAATGATTCTTACACTGAGGTAATTCAAAGTTTTTATGAACTGCTGTTGGATCACGTAGAAGCCGCCGTGCTTCTACAAGTCAGATATTTAGGATGTGTTGCAACCAACACACCCATCATCCTTTTCGCCGTGTCCATTGTTTTAGGGTTGTTACTCCGCTCGGTTCTCCTTTGCTACACTCTGCTATTTTGTGGTGAATATGCGCTGAATATATGGGGAAGTTCTTGGTCAGAAAAACGTGCACCAAATATATTACTGCTAGATCTGTTTCCACAAGAATTCTTGAATGGTTAGAAATTTTGACGTCTGCTGAAATATTTAAACGAATTGCTGTCGTGTTCTTTGTTTTTCCTTACAACGGATATTGTGATCTGGATTCGTTTTCTTAGATTTGCAATTCTTGTAAATATCCCTCCTGCAAGTTACGATTATAAAACTCTATATCTTATAAAAGATATAGAGTTGAAAATTTAAGAGATAATATGAATGTAAATTTATATTATCGAATTTTTGAGCCAGCCTCAAACATGTGAACTGAAAATATCTGACTTCTTTCAGAGAAAGAACACAAATACACTTATTATTTTTTCAAAGAAATTTTTATGCTTGGACGGTTTGCTATTATCATTGAATATTATTGGTACTTTTCAATTTCATTTTTGGGAAAAATGTTATGCATCGTTGAGTATCGGGTAAAGCAAACAATTCTTAAACGTCTGCAATTGATCGTTTGCAATTGATCGTCTGCAATTGATCAAAGACTATTCGGTGCAGATGAATATGGAATTGATGTGCAGTAAGGAAAATCATGAAAACCGTACGTTTTATGTAACACAAGTAGAATATAGGTAGGAGATACCAAAATTTAAGGAAAAAGATGCTTTTGTGAGGTGATAATGTATGTCTTTCTATTTAGGTAACATAGTAAGTGAAAGGAATTCTAATACGCACATAATTTAAGTGTATGTTCGGAAGGAAACGTTAAATTTCTGATTTACAAATTCTGGCAGAATTTAAGTCTATAATGTATACCATACCTCTATTCCTAAATTTAAGATACAATTTTTACTATTTCTAAATAACATGTATGTTTATAAAGAATGTCACAAGACGTTCGCGGCGATCTTTACAATTTTAAAACGGAAATGAGTAAATTGATATGGACGTCCGAATATCGCTAAAACTTATCTTCGCTTCCGCGAAAAGCTAGAGATTGATATTTTTTATATTGACGCCATAAAAATTTCAATTTATTGATTGTCATTCCTTAAATTGGTAAAAGCTGAAGTAGAAAACATTTTGGCTTAACTCAACATATAACAGGAAAACGATTACAAATTTAACAAATAATGAAGTAGACATTCCAAGTATAGTTATCATATGGATTCAACAACAGAAAAAGAGCATTTTGCTAAGATATATTTAACTTTAGACAGCTGCATTAATCTCATGATTGTAAATAATGAATCGTTTCCAAATTCTACTAAATTAAAATATATAACTGCCACAAATCATCCATTTAAACGAAGCTGCCACATCAAGGGATGTTATTTCGTTCAAGTGAAACGCTCAGTGATGTTATGAAACGGAATTATACGCAGCACACGAAAAAAACACAATTTGTACCTCGTGTACCAAAGACATTGCTTGAAAACATCATATTAATTAATTAAGACAGTGACACTGAAAACGTGCCTATGATCTCAAGCATCGGAGACACGTTTATCAAGCGAGGATGATAAAATAGCAACATAACTTGTAATAAGAAATCGGAAATGTTGTGCCTATTTAAGCCTGAAATATATTAGCTGCTGGTCTTACGTGATACAAAAAGGTAATAATACCCCATAGGAGTGAAAAATGCAGTTTTCCCACAAGAAATGACCAGTATAAGACACACTGAATTTCATTCTCATTACGAATGTAGACAAAGGAAATACATTTAACCGATATTTCTCTTTTCCCATAGCAATGTTCTGAAAACAACTGTGCTACTTGAACAATCGTACTTTCCCGAAATACTATCGGTAGTGACGGAGTTAAGAATAATATTCTTCTGAAAACATATCTATATATATAAAACTGTAGTTGTGTGAGTGTCTGTCCCCTTCGATTTAGATTCCTAACTACTCCCACATTTTGCAGTGCAGTTTAACCAAATTCGGGTATCTTATAGTCGTGATTCATATCGAGCCCGTCTGAGTATTAGCGCGCGTCTACGAAGAGTCTACGATTTTAAAAATAATTTAACATCATTTTTTATTCCATTTTAATGCATAATTTTTCGTGTGTCGATGGCGGCGGAGTTGGCGTCCATGGTCACACCTGCACCTGTTTGCTTCTCCCCCTTCTTCCCTCCCTCGTGAAGCTGTGGGGAAGGGAGTGTATGGAAATCAACGTCGTAAAGCGTTGTCAAGGAGACCAGCGTTCTTTTAGAACAACGACTTCATGGCTTGAAGACACCAAAACAGAAATGGCTAAGAAAGCCCGAATTGGCATCTATAAGGGAAGTAACTCTCTAAAAATGCTTATATAGTTTTTTCCCTTACAAAACCCGAGCAACGCCGGGCGATACTGCTAGTATACTTATACAAATATACATTCATAACGTCCCGGAATATACATATATATTTGTTTCAGTAATTAGAATGCAG
Organism: Octopus sinensis; assembly: GCF_006345805.1. Classification (NCBI taxonomy): domain Eukaryota; kingdom Metazoa; phylum Mollusca; class Cephalopoda; order Octopoda; family Octopodidae; genus Octopus; species Octopus sinensis. Next base: position 15,265,687 of record NC_043002.1, read on the forward strand.
CTATGCTGAAGCACTGCCATGAAAGGGTTCAGTCGGACAATTTATTTGTTTTCGCGCACTAGTTATCCTTCCGGGTGTTGCGGAAAACTACGTTATGGGGGTGTAAAAACAATAGATATACTTATATGTATGTATATATATCTGTGTGTATACGTATGCAATTATGTTCGTAAGTATACATACATTTATTCATATATATATATACTCTTTTACTCTTTTACTTGTTTCAGTCATTTGACTTCGGCCATGCTGGAGCACCGCCTTTAGTCGAGCAACTCGACCCCCGGGACTTATTCTTTTGAAAGCCCAGTACTTATTATATCGGTCTCTTTTGCCGAACCACTAAGTAACAGGGACATAAACACACCAACATCGGTTGTCAAGCAATGCTAGGGGGACAAATACAGACACACAAACACACACAAGCCTATATATATATACATATCTACGACGGACTTCTTTCAGTTTCCCTCTACCAAATCCACTCACAAGGCTTTGGTCGGCCCGAGGCTATAGTAGAAGACACTTGCCCAAGGTGCCACGCTGTGGTACTTAACCCGGAACCATGTGGTTGATAAACAAGCTACTTACAACACAGCCACTCCTGCACCTATATATATACATATATATACAATATATGTGCGTGTGCGTATGTGTGTATAGAAGTTAGAAAAGTAACACGCGAGTCGATATGTATAAGAAAAATGAGATAAAGTAGAAAATGCTGAAATAATTTTATCATGAACTACATTTTAATAATGTTGTTCGTCTTTTAGACTTTTTCAGCTAAGAGTTAAATAAGAAAAGACAATTGAATTGGAGGAAAAAAAAATAAGTGAAATGTTTCGTAGATATTTCCATAGTTTTAGATACGTAAGTATTTCCATAGTCTTCGGATAGTCTGCCCCTGTCTTTATTTATTAGGTAGTTAATCTGAAGGAATAGTTTTCGCAGAGAGAAATGATGGCTTAAGCAGGAGCAGCCGATGGAGGGGTAGAAGGAGAAAAAAATGAAGAAAATGGTGGAGGAGATGGTGAATGAGAAGATAAAGGAGGAAGAGATATTGGTGTAGGGAAAGAAGGAAGAGAAAGAGAAAAAAGCAAAATACAGGAGTGCTGTGACACAGTTATTTGTTCGTGGAATCTTCTTTAATGGTCAATTGACCTAGCAGTGACCTGCTGTGGTCGTAACAGTAGTGGCTGAAATTGTTCTAAATTCTTTTAGTAATTTCATCTATAGTGGTGGCAGCATTCAAATTATGTTTACATTTTGCGAAAAAATATGCATCTTTGCTAATGCGGTGATTATAGTTTGCATTGTCCCCGAGGCTGCTTCTGCTTAAACGACCAAATTCGATATTGAAAGTAATCCTTCAGATTTAAAGACTATGTAAATATCTACAAAGCACTTCACTTAATATTTTTTCTCTAATTTAACCTATTTCTTTGCTACCCACAAGGGGCTAAACACAGAGATGACAAACAAGGACAGACAAACGGATTAAGTCGATTACATCGACCCCAGTGCGTAACTGGTACTTAATTTATCAACCACGAAAGGATGAAAGGCAAAGTCGACTTCGGCGGAATTTGAACTCAGAACGTAACGGCAGACGAAATACCTATTTCTTTATTACCCACAAGGGGCCAAACACAGAGGGGACAAACAAGGACAGACATAGGTATTAAGTCGATTACATCGACCCCAATGCGTAACTGGTACTTATTTAATCGACCCCGAAAGGATGAAAGGCAAAGTCGGCCTCGGCGGAATTTGAACTCAGAACGTAGCAGCAGACGAAATACCGCTAAACATTTCGCCCGGCGTGCTAACGCTTCTGCCACCTCACCGCCTTTTCTCTAATTTAACCATTTACTTATTTTACTGTTACCTGAAAAATGTCTAAAACACGAGAACAAGTGCTGCAATGTACTTCATGATAAAACTATTTTAGCATTTCCTACCTTGTCTTATTTTCCTTCATTTTTTCTCCTTCTTCCCCTCCATATATATATATATATATGTGTATATATATATATACTGCGTGAGAGAGACCAAAGTGTTCGTAGGCCGCTATATGTATATAAAAAGAATTCAAAAATGGACAATGACGGAAAACAAAACAACGAAATGGTGCCCAAATACAAATGCAAATAGAAGGTCATAACAACAGGTGTCTTTCGACTAAGGACGGATTAAATTAAGCTGGCGGGTGTGAAAGTGAAGCCTTACGCCAGGGACATAAGTCATGACGGGTATGGGGAGGAATATAGATGCTGCACGTATGGTAGTCGAACCAACAAAGTAAGGTCAATGTTGGCCGAACACCGGTCTCATGCGGAGATAGAAGAGAGGTAGAGGCAAAGAGACAGAAGTATTAGAGAGAGACAAGAAAAAAAGGGGAGAGAGAAGTGAAAGAGGAGGGAAGGTGAAAATGAAGAGAAAGCCAGGAAATATGAGAGAGAGGGAACGAAACAAAGAAGACTGGAAAGAACGAAGTGTGAAGGGGTTATAGAAAGAAACACTGAAAGAATAAGAGAGTCGTATAAAAGTTATATATATATATATATATATATACATACATGTGTGAGTGTGTGTACTTACATATAAGAGACTAGCCCAATTGCAAAGATAATCTGGAACTCAACTGAGGAAATAAAACTAAGAGTGACATGTCTGTTTTATTTTTGCGTCCTTGTCCAATTTTTTGTATACCTTTATATATATATAATGGATGCCCCCCTCGTTATCGAGTAAGGCCATTGCACGAAGCTTAACTGTTACTGGTGCTTTGATCGAATGTGACTTTTAGCCCAGCTAAAGATCTACAATGTCTTGTACAAAATTGGCAACTGAAACCTTTACCGGTAATAGCCGGCTGTATTTGTAACTGGGCTTCATGTACCTTCGCATGTCGTTTAAGTCCTCCTGCCGAATTACACTCTCTTCCACATGCCCGACAGATATGATTAGTATGGTGTGTTACACCACCACCAGTGGCCAGGTTGTCACTGATATGGAGAGTTAGCCAAAGGAGAACGACCTCCACATAAACCAAATAAGAGTTATAAGGACTTGCTGAAGGCTTCCTTAAGAGATGCTTGCATCTCTCCTGACACATGGGAAGGCATGGCTATTGATCGTAGCAGGTGGAGAAGGATTGTGCGTAAAGGGACAGCCACTTTTGAGAAATCTCGAGTTGCACATGAGAAAGTAAGGAGGGATGTCAGGAAGGGCATCGTTGTGACACTTCCAGAAGGGAAGAGTCTTCTTTTGATGCTGACTTGCAATGTCTGTGCAAGACCCTGCCTTAGTAAATCGGGACTCAAGAGTCATCTTCGTAGTTATATATATATACACACACATACAAGAGGTTTGTGTTAGTATCTGTCAAGCAAGTCTTTGGTCATCCTGATGTTTTGTAGAAGACAATTGTCCAAAATATCATTTAGTGGGGCAGAGCACAGAACTATCTGGCTGGAAAACAAATTACGACGCAGAAACACTTGTTTCTATGTATGTTTTCATTAAAGGGAAATTAAAACATGTTAAGACAGTACAAGCTACTAGAATAATCGGACCTATAGGGGTTATGGAAGTAACCCACTATGGGATATCAGTTATCCAATATAGTGTTGGTAACGTACCCAATTACTAAATATATAAATGCTTATAATTGCAATGCAATTAATTCATTCATTGTATTGAATGGGTGACGGTAAAAATATTTTACCGTTAACTCATAATACAAATAAGAAAATGGAGGAACTAATTAATTTCGATCATCAACTTACGGATATTACAATTTCACATTATTTATTAATTATACAAATAGGAACATGAAAATCGAACAAAACAATATACATTAATATGCAAATTAATAATAAAATACAGATAATACAAATAAACTGCTCCTTACAGCTGTTTCAGCCTATGGTCGAGAGACAATCCAACTTAAATTGCCGATAGATGCCATTGTAATATAGTCCTAGGCATTAAAGATTATATTCACCTGTGAATTCGATGCTTCAACACAGAAGTGATGTCACATATAGGTCCGATTATTTTAGTAGCTTGTACTGTCTTAACATGTTTTATGTTCCCTTTAATGAAAACAACGGAATGAATGTGTTCCTCCATTTTCTTAAATATATATACTCTTTTTCCTCTCTCTCTCTTTTACTTGTTTCAGTCATGTGACTTTGACCATGCTGGAGCACCACCTTTTAGTCGATCAAATCGACCCCAGGATGTATTCTTTGTAAGTCTAGTACTTATTCTATCGGTCTCTTTTGCCGAACCGCTAAGTGATGGGGAAGTAAACACACCAGCGATGTTGGGGGAACAAACACAGACACACAAACACATACAGAGATACACACACACATATATATATACATACATACGACGGTCTTCTTTCAGCTCCCATCTACCAAATCCACTCACAAGGCTTCGGTCGGCCCGAGGCTATAGTAGAACACACTTGCCCAACGTGCCACGCAGTGGGACTGAACCCGGAACCATGCGGTTCGTAAGCAAGCTAATTACCACACAGCCACTCCTACGCCTATATATATATATATCTATATATATATATATATATATATATATATATATTATATATATATATATTCATTAGGATTCTTGAGATGGCGAAAGAAACCAAGATGATATTCATCTGGATATCATTTCTCTCCATCCACCTTCCTGGAAATTTTTGGTCTAAATAAGTTTCAACAATTATAACAATATTTGTCAGAACGCTTCCGCTTGAGACCATATCTTACGCCTTTCTGTCGCAAGAATATCATCTAATTTTGATAAAACATTTGTAATTCAGGATTTATGGTATCGTTTATGCAACAATATGCCGACACGAATTTCCGTAAAAAATCTCAGAAATATTTTATACAAAAAATGTAAATGTGTTTACGTGTTTGATCTTTCCGGATTATAGTATATATCATAAAGAAACGACATGTTATTATTACGGACTGCTTGTTAAGCTAGTCTGAGACATATTTTTGCCACTTTTTTTGTTATTCAGTATATGACATAAATTCACCACTCTTCCACATATAAGTTAACATCTTTTTTTTTTCAATACATCTAGTTGCTTTAGAGAAGAAATATAACACTTCGCCCATGTGTTTGATCATCCGGCAGCAACTTAACTATCAAATGAAATGATGGCAATTTAGTAGTAAACGAATCATTGATTGTGAATCAATAAACAGATTGGTTGCTAGATGTTCGGCAATTATTTTATAGAGTTGGAAGAGATGAAAGGCAAAGCCTGTTCCCAGATGAATTTGATCTTGGAACGGAGAAAACAAAAATTACACACTTCAAGCTATACTTTCAGAAGCTTTCCTTCCTCTAATGTTGCAAGAACAACTCAACAACTATTAACAACAGGAACAAATGCAACTATCAGCACTACCACCAGGCTTACTACAGCCATTAGCAGCAGCAGCAATAGCGACAGTAGTATTAGTAGCAGTAATAGTAGTTGTAGTAGTTGTAGTAGTAGTAGTAGTAGTAGTAATAGCAGCAGCAGAAGTAATAATAGTAGGAGTAGGATTAGTAATAGTAGTAGCAAGAGAAGCAGCAGCAGCAGCAGCAGTAGCAGTAGTAGTAGTAGTAGTAGTAGTAGTAGTAGTAGTAGTAGTAGTAGTAGTAGACCTCAATACTTTTGCCTTTATGATGGTATTTTTTCACAGATACTTTGCACACGCCAATGTGATTTAGTAGACTTTCAAGTTAATCTTCTGCAAATTCTCTTTCTGTTCTAAGCTTTTAAGTCCGTCTGCTGCCTTGCGATTAACCCTCGCACATATCTAATTAGTAAAGCTGGCCAGGTGTTCATTGATTCACTCTTATTCCGCCCGTTTAATTTTGACATGGATCAGTCAATATTTGCGTAAGTACATCACCTTAAAATTTTCTGCCATTTCTCTACTCTTTTACTCTTTTACTTGTTTCAGTCATTTGACTGCGGCCATGCTGGAGCAGCGCCTTTAGTCGAGCAAATCGACCCCGGGACTTATTCTTTGTAAGCCCAGTACTTATTCTATCGGTCTCTTTTGCCGAACCGCTATGTGACGGGGACGTAAACACACCAGCATCGGTTGTCAAGCATTGCTAGGGGGACAACCACAGACACACAAACACACACACACACATATATATATGGTGTTCGTATGCTGTCCTGGTGTTCGTATGCATTCAATCCTTCTTCCAGGAAATCTACGCTTCCAGCTTAGTTTTTCTTGGAGGGCTGCCGTGATCTAGTAATCTCAAGATTAATCAGCCGAATTACTACGATGATCCGGTTCTTGACTGAAGACTGAGGGGTTCGAATGTCCTGTCCATGTTTATTGTATCGTCTTCTATGATTATACGTTCTTGTCCAGTTGTATTTTTCTACATACCTTAATATATATATATATATATATATATATATATATATATATATACGACAGGATTCTTTCCAGTTTCCGTCTACCAAATCCACTCACAAGGCATTGGTCGGCCCGGGGCTATAGCAGAAAACACTTGCCCAAGGTGCCACGCTGTGGGACTGAACCCGGAACCATGTGGTTGGTTAGCAAGCTACTTACCACACAGCCACTCCTGCGCCTCCATCACTCCCTCTCCACCAATTTATCTATTTCCAGTTTCAACATGTACATATGGTTCGTCTCTTCCATCTGCTTCATGAACTCGCACGACGGTATCACTGGCCAGTCATTACATTTGATTTTGCCTCTCTTCAAATCTAACACGCCACACCTTTTCTGTCAGAACACAATTCTCACATCAGCACTGAAATTAAACACCATATCAACGAGGGAACTGACTTGGGATTCATCTTTACCATAAAGATTGAGGTCATCCATGATTAAGAAATGGTTGACGTTTAGTTGGTGTCTTTTGAATACACACCCAGTCTCTGCTTTCCTTAGAATCAGTGTTAGTCGTATCATACACAGTACGAAGATCAGTGGGGACAGGCTATCCCTTATGGAAGATGCCTTTCCTGGTTTCTATTGTCCCTAAACTTCTTCCATAGCTGTCAGTTCCGTCCTCCACTTCGTCATACTTTTTACCAAGCAATCGCTCAACATTCGATGCAATACCAAATACGTTCTGCAATCCATAATCCAAGATTGTGGGATCATATCGTACGCCTTTTCATAATCGATCCACGGCATGACTAAGCTAGTTTTCCGCCACTTGCAGTCTCTTAGTAGAGTTTTGTCTACCAGGAGTTGATCCTTGCTACCTCTATACTTACGCTTGCAACCCATCTGCTCATGTAGCAGGATATCTTTTTTCTAGATGTACGTACATTGACCCTGCGAATATTTCAGTCAATAATCTCCATATAGTTGGCGTGCAGGATATCGTCCTGTAATTGTCCACCGTATTGCTTTTGCCGATGCTTTTCAAGCACAGCACTCTCCTACCCCTTGTCAATCACTCTGGTTGTACTTGATTGGCATTTAACAAGATGTTAATTTGTGTAGCTATTCGTGCATATCATTCACCAAATCGTTTGATCCAGTAGCTTTGAACTCCATCAGGACCGGGACCTTCCAGATGCCGATTTTTCGCTGATTTCCTTCACTTTCCGAACAGCAATGACTAGTTCTCTCTCTTTTGGTAGAGTACTGTTTCTTTCAGTTCTTGCAAACATTCAGCATTCTTCTTGTGCTCCTTATCTTTACTACAGATGTCATTTCAATACCTTTGACTTTCAATGATATCTGGCATCAGGTTTTCAGCTGTACGCTGACCATTTATTTCTTTATAGAATCTCTTCTAATCTACTCCAAATAAACTATTCTGCTGGTATCACTTCATTATTTGGTCGTATCTTAATCTTAGGATTTTCGCTTTCTTTGCAACGAGGCGCTGTTTCATTTTCTCCATTACTAATTTCAGAACATTTCTTTCAATATCATACTTCCATATCAGTGCCCTGTAATGTTGTTTGCTGTTAGGTCCCCACTTCTCTTTTGGGTCTAGCAGAGAAATGGCCATCGAGAGCATATCTCGTCCCGCCTGTATTCTCCTTTTCTACCATGGGTCATTTTTTTCATCAACATTCCAATTTTCTGCTACAACAATATTGATCAAATTGTTTGTTTTTGCGATACTTTTGATTCTGAGGTATTTCAGAATTTCAGTCGCACTTTTCGTTTCTTGGTTCAATTTCCACTGATCAACCTATTTCAAGTTGCAAATAATGTCGCTATCGTTCTCCTGTAGTCTTGCCTTTGTTCTGTCGTCGATTGCCTTTTGATCATCTGTCACGTCACCATTAGTTTTCTTTTCTTCTTCCAAACCATCTATATGTCTCTCCTCGAGCAAGCTATCACTGTTCTTTTCCTGTGGTTTATTAGAGACTTTACCTCTGTTTTCTTCTATGAGTACTTTTATCAATATGAATTCTATTTTCCTCGTTTCCTATGCTACTGTTTTCCAATAACCATCTTCTGATCGCTTCGAGCCCTCCTTCTGTGAACCAACGATTTTTTCTCATTGCTCTAGCGTGATCACATAATCTTTGTTCCGTGAGTTGAAACAATCCTCTGTCTCTCCATTGATCATATATACGTTGTAGGTATCCCCTAAGATGAACACCATTTTTGTCAACGGGATTGCTCTGGCAATGATGATGTGTGGTATTTCGCCCGTCGCTACATTCTGAGTTCAAATTCAGCCGAGACCGATTTGCCTTTACCCTTTCGGGCTCGACAAATGTAATCAATCAGCCCCTCCCACTAATTTCACCTCATGTACCTATAGTAGAAAGGGAAATTATTTGTATTATTATTGTTGTTGCTGTTATATATATTAAACGCAGTTATTTCTTTAATATATGGGAACATTACTTTGGGAAATTTATTTCGGCAATGTCAGTCTTGTCAAGGTAAAATTTACCTTTCATCCTCTCTGATTAAAGTATCTCTCAAGTACCGACAGCTATGATATCGTCTACTACTCTAAAAAAATTACCCATAGTTTCATATCTGCAATGGACTCAGTATCTCGTACTCATTTCAATTATATCTTCTGTGCTGTCTGCTTAATTAAATTTATCATATATTTTATGTTTAATATTTTTTAAAACAACATAATATTTTTAAATACTTTGCTTTCTATACTGTATTTTATTTTTATCTATTATCTTATACATCCGCTTATATAACTTCGTTACGCCTCCAATAATTTGTGTTTAGATAAATCTGCGCAGATCCGTATTATTAATATTCTTTGCATTGTGTGCAAAAACAGTTTGTGATTAATGCAGAAATGCTTATCAGCATAATAGTAAAATAAATTATGGCTATAACAAAACATCTCATTAACTTGTAGTTTTGAAGCAGCTTATTGGTGTCTTTTACGGAACAGCTGAGGCTGCATTGAATGTACTTAATGGTTCTAATAATATAACTCTCAGGTGGCTAACGTTCAGAAATGTTTTAATTAAGGGGTTCGGCAGAGAGTAAACTGATTGAATTTTCTGAGATTTGCTTCTGGGGTCTAAGCTACATGTCTTTCCTGTGCTTGAAATATCCTGGTTAAACTTCCCAGCCTTGTTATTTTACTATTTTATGCTTTAAGCCAATGACTCTTCTGTTCTTTATTGTTGTGCATTTGCCTGAAAATCTTTCATATTTAGTCGTAGAAGCACACGTATGTAAAACTAAATAGAAAAGATAGTTTAAATTTCATACAAAAATTCGTATGATGCGGGAAACTGGCAGTTTTATCACATATTTTACATTCATTATTTATTCCTTCAACTTAAACCGCGTCAAATAACCCCTCCCCATACACACACTCATAGATATTTGCACACACATACGTATATGCATAAAAGAAAACGCCATCACATATGATAGTAGGAGATCTGCGTTACATCTCAAAAATTCAATAAGATGGGCATGGTAGTTGCACATTACTGTGAGCTAAGAAGAAAGGATTGTATTACACGTTATCATTATGAATATTTTGTTTATGCATTGTATTCAGCAGCTTCCTTAAGGCATTCATGAATAAATACTTTTAAACAGTATTGTAGCAGTCCAAACGGGAATCTCACACATTACGGTAAAGGCCATAAAATAAATACGCGGACTTCTTGTTGCAATCTCATATTTCATAATTAGAATTGAGCAGAACTAAATTTTGACACGAGGAAATAAACAAAAAAATGGGTGATAAATTAAACAGGGTTCCTCTCTTCACTGTATGTCACTTAACGAACGTTTCGTTCGGACGTATCCAGCTTATACCAGCGTGAAATGTGCTGCTGCGTTGCTGCTGCTGTTGTTGTTGCTGTTGTTGTTGTTGCTGCTGAAGATAAATGATGATGACGTTTATGATGTTATGATGACGATGAAGAGGGTGAGGATGATAATGGTGATGATGATGGTACTGACGCAGACGACGTCGTCGACGATGATGATGTCGATGGTGATTAGGGTGACTGTTATGAACATCGTGATGACAATGATGGTTGTAGTAGCATTGATGCTGCTGCTGCTGCTGATGATGATGATGATGCGGATAATGATGACGATTATCATCATCATCGTCATCATCAACATCCCCATCATCATCATCATCATCATCATCATCATCATCATCATCATCATCATCGTCAACATCATCATCATCATCATCAACGTCATTTCTTGTATGATTTCCTTGGTTGCGAACGTACGTTCTAAATGCGTTGCAGCGGTTGATGTGCAATGATTTTTACTATAAATTGTGATATTTTCGTAGTGATCCTTGTGATCCTTGTTTCTTTTCCTCATTTCCATGCCCTTGCATTTCTTCAAAGCAATCAACCTGAAATTGAACACCAAAACGCAACACTGGGATGAAGGTGCACACGAAAGAAGTCACACATATTACCAACACGTTAAACTCAACAAGAACGCTAAGTAACCACAACAGATAGAACTATACATATAAAAAAAGAAAGCTTCAGTATTAGAAGCAGCAGCAACAGTCTCGAAAACAAAAGTTGCAGTAACACCCGAAGCAACAACAGATGTATACGATCACAGCCACACCATCAGCTACAATACTAGGAATATAAGCTAAGAAATCATCAATGGTTTCTATAAGAAAATGGTGCATTACACGATTCCAGTTCTTCAGCCATTTTCTCCAGCCTATCACTTGCATAGATACAAAAAGTATTCATAGGGTTATCTATCTCATACAGTTTTGATTCGTATTTTGATGGAACGACGAAAAAGTAAAATGTTGACATGTTTGAGGGGGGTCCGCATTAGTTAGATAGGGGAAAATCGTGAAGAATGAAGAAATGGTGATAAACATTCAGTAATACTGGTAGTAGCAGCAACAATAGTCATAACCGTATTGATAGCAATAATGGTACAGTCGATTCCGTTATCGTAGAATTTTGAAGAACACATCGAAGTATATATTGATAAAGATGTTTTTATGCTCTACACCATTTTGCGTTGAATTTGTCCAACTAGTTATGTGATATATTATAGCTTTTGTTACGAAATTGGCCACAGAGAGAAACCAGTTCCCACCTATGTGGTTATATTGTTTGGTCTAAATGTTGTGAAGTTTATATTCGAATAATTATTTACGAATTTTAAGTGAATAGCAGACGGAAATGGAAATAGTAAGACTAAATGGAGATTCTGGAATATTAGAAGTAAAGCTTAAATTTCTCATTATGGAGCGGATCAGGTGAGGATTCAATACGAGCAGGATTAGCATTGCTACCTATTGTGCTAATACCATTTGCTTTATCAACGCATCCGTCAAATCACAGGTCCAGTGGTTGCACTCAACGTCTAGCTCTGACTTCGGTGATATGCGGCTGGGGCACGTATGATGCAAATGCTGTAGGTAGAGTAGAAAAACATGATTCGTGAGTAAGAAAACATAAGGTTAATGTCAACGTGACACTCGTAGTGACACTGAATAGGAATCATCATGAAAATATATTTAAAATATCGAACACTAATATAGTGGTGATTAAATTAGAGAAGGCAACATTAGAAGAGGGACAAGGGGACTAAAAATTGGACAAATCGTTGTAGGGAAAACAATGCGCCAGTCAGATGGAAGTTCAAATGCAAAAGAATGCGGTAAATGATACTCGATACTTGAATTGTAACATTGGGAAGAACATCAACCGACAACTTTGGATGTAATCAAATTTCACAGTAAATAAACTGTATCACGAAATCGATCGTTATGGTTTGTCAGTTGGGTTAGCCAAAGAATTAATGCGCAACTTGACAAATTTCTCGAAAGCAAAAGGTTGAAATTGAAGCAGATTCTCGTATTTCACGACCATTTTGTGGATAAGGCAAATTCATAGAGATAAAATACACTCCTCTACAGATACAAGACACCGAAAAACTTTCTCCTTACACAAGGAGACAAACTGCGATACCAGCAACTGCAATGCCAGAAAAAGTAATTGCCGCATCAGCAGTACCGGCAGAGATCATTTTCCCAAACTAAAGCAGAACTTTCAGGAACATTACTTTCATTATTTACACTTGACCGGTAATTGTCCTCATCTTGTTTGTTGCGAACACAACATTTCGACTGATATATGCTCCAGCCTCCATACCTCATGAAGTGTCTTGTGGAAATTTTGAACATGTGTTCTCATTCCTAGTGATTTTTTCGATGTTATTTTTATTATTCTTATTCAGGTCATTGCATGGAATCGGACTTGGAATATTGGGGTTTGTAGCCCGCACTCTTAACCACCACGCAATATGCCCGGGAGTATATGGTGTAGTGGTTAAAAGCGTGGGCTACTAACCCCAAGATTCCGAATCCGATTCCAGGCGGTTACGTGGATAATAATGATAATAATAATAATAATAATAATAATAATAATAATAATAATAATAATAATAATAATAATAATAATAATAATAATAATAATAATAATAATAATAATAATAACAACAACAACAACAATAATAATAATAATAATAATAATAATAATAATAATAATAACAACAACAATAGCAGCAGCAGCAACTACAACAAAAACAACAACAACAATGATAATAATATTAATAAAATTAATAATAGCATCGAAAATTACCATATCTTAGGAATGAGAATCTATTTTCGAAAGTTCCTCAAGATACCCGATGAAGTCTGGAGGGTTATCAGACGAAACGTTGTGTTAACAATGAAGATGAGTACAAGTATCCGTGAAATGCAAAATAAAGTAAATAATGTACATAATTCCCCATCTCTTAAATATAGAACAGAACTTTCAGGAATTACCGGTCTAAAAGAGATATAACGTAGACATGTCTATAAAACAACAACAGCGCCAGTGTAAACAGCTCCAATCTCTCTCATATATTTTCGAGCCTCTACACACCACGAACTGAGAACATTGCGATATGAAAAGATTTCTCGGTGGGAAGAGCGTAGGTGGGGTGAGAACCCTTCCAAGATATCTTATATCTTTGAGAGAGTTCTCACCCGAAAATCTGCTCAGTGTTCCCAAATTAGTGTGACACCAAGACTACAGATTTAGTATTGCTACTTGCTACTACTACTACTACTACTACTACTACTACTACAACTACTACTACTACTACTACTACTACTACTACTACCACTACTACTACTATCACTACTACTGCTGCTGCTGCTGGTGATGATGATGCTGTAGCTGCTGTTACTTCTGCTGCTGTTACTTCTGCTCTCCACAACAGCAACAACAACAAATATAATCCTATCCACTATAGGTACAAGACGCGAGATTTGGGACGAATGATAGTCGATTACATCGACCCCAGTTGGCAACTCGTACTTAGTGTATCGACACCAAAGGGATGAAAGGCACAGTCGAGCTGGGTATTATTTAAACTCAGAACATGAAAACAGACGAGATGCTGCTAAGCATTTCTTCCGGCATGCTAAGGATTCTGCCAGATCTCCATCTCAATAACAACAACAACAAAAATTAAAATAATAATAATAATGATAATAATAATAATAATGATAATAATAATAATAATAATAATAATAATAATAATAATAATAATAATAATAATAATAATAATAATAATAATAATAATAATAATATTAATAATAATAATAATAATAATAATAATAATAATAATAACCACAACAATGATAATGATAGCGTTTCATATTAGTAGCACAAGATCACAGATTACTTGCCGCAAAAGCTACCCGGCTAACGTTCTTAAAAGTGTTTCTTTCACTTAATACAGATTATGAGATACATTTAATAAAACAATAGACCATGTCGTCTCGCGATGTCCTCTGCTAACACCAAATGAATACAAAGATCTTCACGAAACGGTATGACAGAATTTACATTGGAAAATATGTAAACACTACACAATCAGCACTTTCGGTTATTAGTATGATCATCACCTCGACTCAGTCGTTAAAGGTAGAAATGTCACAAACGTCAGGTATTCTACAGTCAGCACCGACAGGACGGTCTCGGATAATAGCCAGACATAGTCACTGAAGACGATAAGAAAATACTTGTAGACTAATAGATGTATGTGTTCCCACTGATAAAAATATATCTGGACAGAAATTTGAAAAATTAAGTAAATATAAGGACCTGGAAATTGAAATACAAAAGATGTGGCATCTTAAAGCGAGGCCTGTTCCTGTTATTGTGGGTGCCCAAGGTATTATAAGAAAAAGGCTGTCAGAAGAAACTCGATAATATCCCAGGAGAACCATGTCTCAGAGAAATCGAAAATATTGTGCTGACTTGTACTGCCCATATCCTTAGAAAAACAGTAACTATTTAAATGTCTGTGTTGTATTACACGAAGATATTCCGCTACTGAACCTGCTACTTCCCCTTCCCCAAGGTTTCCGTCATACCGTAACATGTCTCATTTTTTACGCGCCCTAGCACACTGGGTGCGTCTCGGCAAGTGATTGTAACAAACACGAAGATGAAAATTAAATAATAATAATAATGATGATGATAATAATAATAATAATAATAATAATAATAATAATAATAATAATA